>NC_079195.1:20590802-20778302 GCF_029499605.1 Hyla sarda
TCTCCTGAACCACCTACCTTCCCTTTTCTAGTGCCTTACCTGTCCCCATGGTTCCCACCTACCTTCAATTATTCCCAATGTGTCTGGTTCCTCTTTCGTAAAACCTTTTTAGGGAATCATCCAGCAGACCAGAGTAGAGTACCCTGACCCTATACCTTAGTCGGAGATTGGCTGAGAGGGCCACCACGGCCGAGATAAGTCCACCTCAGTAGAAAGTAGTGATGAGCGGCAGGGGCCATATTTAAATTTGCGATACTTCGCGAATATATTGACAATTAATTGCCCTGTGTTCATTCACTTTTTTTTCCATTCGCATGGAAAATTTGCATGTGAACAAAAAATATTCGTCATCACGAATATATAGCACTATATTCAAAATATTCGCGAAATCGTGAAATGCCGATATTCGCGATAAACATTTGCATTACGAATATTCGTGCTCAACACTACTAGAAAGCAGAGCGACAATCGGTGGACTAGATGATGTCATAGCAGAAGCAGTGGAGAACCCAGGTAGATGAGTATTTATTTATGTATACGATCCGCCCAAGCAAAATACGAATACTGTATATATTTGGATTACTGCTTTGAGAGGTTATTCACCAATAGGATTAATAGAAGTGAGTACTTAACCTTTCCGGTAGCGAGTCCCCGCATGACCACAGGTTCATGACTACAGGTCTGGTAGGTTTAAGTGGAAGTGACATTACGTAAGGTTGATCTATTTAGGTTGTTGCTGCCTGAAAAGTTAATGAGCCGTAAATTACATCTCCTAATGGAACAGTTGAGGCGAACGCTCGACTGCGCTGGGGACTGAGGGCTGAAATGGGGGCTCTGTCTGGTTATAGTGATTAATGTAACGTTAGGAGGCAATGACTATGGGCGAGGTAGTGTACACCCTGTCTATATTCATTACAAGTATATATAACATTATCATTAGTGTTGCTCGCGAATATTCGCAATTCGAATATTATTCGCGAGTATCGCATATTCGCGAATTCGCGAATTTCGCGAATATAGCGCTATATATTCGTAATTACGAAAATTCGTTTTTTGTTTTTTTTTTTTCTTCACAGTACACATCACAGTGATCACCCCTCTCTGCTTCCAGCTTGTGTGGTGTAAAGAAGGCTCTAATACAACTGTGTGAGACTGGCGCGCGAAAATTCGCATATACGAAAATTAGCATATACGAATTTTCGCATATGCGAATTTTCGCGCATGTAAAATTTTGTATATGCTAATATTCGCATATGCAAATTTTCGCATACGTGAATTTTCGCATATGTGAAGATAAACGAGAATATAACGAATATGCGAATATTCGCGAATATATGACGAATATTCGTCCATATATTCGCGAATATTCGCGAATTCGAATATGGCCTATGCCGCTCAACACTAATTATCATCATGATACATTTGTATGTTTAACACCTTACAATGTAACTTGCAACTATTGTTAAAGGGGTACTCTGGTGGAAAACTTTTTTTTTTAAATCAACTTGTGCCTGAAAGTTAAACAGATTTGTAAATTACTTCTATAAAAAAATCTTAATCCTTCCAGTACTTATTAGTGGCTGTATATTACAGAGGAAATTCCTTTCTTTTTGGATTTATTTTCTGTCTGACCACAGTGCTCTCTGCTGACACCTCTGTCCATGTCAGGAACTGTCCAGAACAGGAGAAAATCCCCATAGCAAACATATGCTGCTCTGGACAGTTCCTAAAATGGACAGAGGTGTCAGTCGAGAGCAATGAGGTTGTGACAGAAATGAAATCCAAAAAGGAAAAAAAAATCCTCTATAGTATATAGCTGCTTATAAGTACTGGAAGGATTAATAATTTTTAATAGAAGTAATTTACAAATCTGTTGATTTGATTAAAAAAAAAGTTTTCCACCAGAGTACCCCTTTAAGGAAGGCAATTTGCCATGACTCAATATAGATGCTAGAGGAAACCACAACAGGTTGCAATTCTCATCTCAACCACTATCGGGGTATTGGGAAATCATGTTTCATTTCACCCCATTAATCTCTGCATATACTGAGCCAAGAGGAAAGATATGGAAGTATATATGTATATTCAGCATGATGTCATGTCAGAATTGGAAATCCTCTTGATTCTTGTCTCGTTGGCCAGTCGGAGGAGACGATTGGCAACCAATGGCAACAATCAGAGCAAAAATTGACCTTAGCAACCAAATCTATATATTTTTTGTAATTTTCAATTATAATGATTACATTTTTGGAGCCATTAAAGTGACTTAGAATGCTCCTAAAATGGATGTTTCAGGCAGGATTTGTATGTCCCTTTGCATAAACCCCATTCCCTATTATGATCTGGATTGCAGGCCTGTCCCGATAAGTCTCTACAGGGGCAGTTCTGCCATAAGGCAACTTGAATTAAAAGCAGCGCCACCTGCTGTGGAAGGGGGACCTCTTTCTGACCCATAATGTACATTAACCGTATGAGTCAGTTGACATAGTATGGCGCACACTTTGGAGCGAGGCCTGTGCAATAGCAAGCAGGTTCCGGCAGCTGTCTGCAGCCGGCAACAGCCAATAATAACTGTCTTTGGAGATCCCTCCGATGCCGATCTTTAAACTGTTTAAATGCCGCAATCAATAGTGACTGTAAAGAGTTTTTGTTGCGCATCCCGGGTGTCTAGTGGTCCTATCGGTACCCTCACATTGTTATTGCGGGGTACTGAATGGTTGTCAGGGCAACCTGAGGCCCTGGTATCTACTGTGACTCGGCTATAGATATATCAACTGGATGATTGTTGAAAAAAAAAAAAAAAACATTTTTAAATACCCCAAAACAATTAAAGGGCTATTCCAGGAAAAAACTTTTTTTTTTTCTTCTATATATATCAACTGGCTCCAGAAAGTTAAACAGATTTGTAAATTACTTCTATTAAAAATCTTAATCCTTTCAGTACTTATGAGATGCTGAAGTTGAGTTGTCCTTTTCTGATGACACGTGTCTCGGGAACTGTCCAGAGTAGAAGCAAATCCCCATAGCAAACCTCTTCTACTCTGTGCAGTTCCCAAGACAAGCAGAGATGTCAGCAGAGAGCACTGTTGTCAGACAGAAAAGAACAACTCAACTTCAGCAGCTGATAATTATTGGAAGGATTAAGATTTAATAGAAGTAATTTACAAATCTGTTTAACTTTCTGGAGCCAGCTGATAAAAAAAAAAAAAATAAATAAAAAGTTTTTTTTTCTGGAATACCCCCTTTACATTTTTTATTTTTATTTTATTTTTCTAATGAGAAAACAAAAACAAAAGAAAATGAATAAACATATATTTGGTATCAGCGCGTGCACAACACTTAAAAAGTTATTAGAAAAGTAGACTAACAATATTTAAAAATATATTTATACTTGAAAAATCTTGCTTCAATACAAATTTAATCCAAAAATGTAATCCCAGAAAAAAAAAAGTGATCAAAAAGTCAACATTATGAAAAAGTGGCAAAATAGGCAGCCGCCTAGAGCTCCCTCTTGATGGGGGGGCACTGCCGCAAGAAAATTTCTTTAGTTCGCCTCAAGCAGCAGAGAGGCTAGATTTACCGCTGTCTTTTGACCCTTCTTGAACAGTACAAGCTGAAGAGTAAGGTCTCAAGTTCACGGCTGTGTAGAGGCATTTTGTACGGGAATAGTGGAGGTGTATGGGATCTCTAGGGTTCATTCATATGCTTTTCATTTCATACGAAAACTTTTACATTGAACTGTACAAAAATAGAAAGAGAAAAGCTCCACCCACATGGCACTTGAGAGCACATTCATCCCGTGTGGCTCCGTACTCAGGCTCTTTGTTGTGTGTGAGTCCTGAAGGTAATTCAAATAAATACCCAATGAAAGGCCACCAATGATTAAAGGGTAAAGGGGTACTCTGCTGCTTAGTCTTTGGAACAAACAGTTCTGAACGCTGGAGCCGGCGCCGGGAGCTCGTGATGTCATAGCCCACCCCCTCATGATGTCACACCCCGCCCCCTCAATGCAAGTCTATGGGAGGGGGCGTGACAACCGTCACGCCCCCACCCATAGACTTGGATTGAGGGAGTGGGGTGTGACATCATGAGTGGGCGGGGCTATGACGTCACAAGCTCACGACGCCGGCTCCAGCGTTCGAAACTGTTTGTTCCAAACGTTGAGCAGCGGAGTACCCCTTTAATACTAAAAAGGAGATAAACAAAATAAGAGAAGAGGGGCCATAATGGTCTCGCTGGCAGCACCAACCTCGTCTGTTACAAGACAAGGAAATCCTTCCCGCACTAAATTCTGCCATTTTATGTCTGCTGAGGAGGAGATGTGCTCGGACGGCATGCATGACGGGCCGAGGAAATGGCCCATTCCGCCTGAATTATTGCTCCTAATTTGTCCACAGTTATCTGGAAACCATGAAGCTTCTGTCTCCCTGGCAAGAAATATATCGAGTGTTTAGCGAGAGATGAGTTTAATGGGGTTTTTATAACCCTCTATTTACTAAGTTTAGGAATTGTCTTCTACGAAGAAACAGATAACGGGAAATAACAGTTTGTCGGCTTGGCGGTTATTAGAGACCGGATTCGCGGGGGTTTTGACCATTTATCGATGGCCCGTTGAGTCGTCTGAGTCAGTGTTTCACAATCAAGGTGCCTCCGGATGTTGCAAAACTACAACTCCCAGCAATTTGCTGGGAGTTGTAGTTTTGCAACATCCGGAGGCACCCTGGTCTGAGTATTATGGTCTCAAACAGGGCACCTTGAGTAGACGTTGGCCAAATGTTTTTTCGGCCCACAGTTACTCTTTACACTCGCATGTCAAGCTTGGGCAAGCAGGCACCTCTACGATAAGGAAAAAGCCGTTGCCAGACACTTCTGTCAGCAACTTATCTCTTGAGGATCGGGACCAGAGGACAGGGCATAAAAAATCACAACATTCCCAATTTTTTATTTTTTTAACCTGAAATCTGGACAACCCCATGCACACAAAAAATAGATGACGGAAACATGGACACCGAAGTGCAACCATTGTGCCTTAAAGGGTTCTCCCATGGAAAACTTTACTTCTATAAAAAAAAATCTTAATCCTTCCAGTACTTTTTAGGGGATGTATACTACAGAGGAAATGCTTTTCTTTTTGGAATTCTCTTCTGTCACAACCACTGTGCTCTCTGTTGACCTCTGCTGTCCATTTTAGGAACTGTCCAGAGCAGCCTATGTTGGCTATGGGGATTTCCTTCTGCTCTGGACAGTTCCTAAAATGGAGAGCTGGGGTCAGCAGAGAGCACTGTGGTCGTCACAGAAGAGAAATCCAAAAAGAAAAGCATTTCCTCTGTAGTAAAGAGCCCCTAAAAGTACTGGAAGGATAAAAATTGTTTAATAGAAGTAATTTACAATTCTGTTTAACTTTCTGGCACCAGTTGATTAAAAAAAATTATAAAATAAAAAATTACGCTGGAGTACCCCTTTAAACTGTTGCAAAACTTCCACTCCCAGCAGGCCTCAAAAAATCTGTTTTGTGAACATCTACATTTGTAAAAAATAAATAAATAAATATATATATATATATATATATATATATATATATATATATATATATATATATATATATATATATACACACACACACAGTGATCCCTCAACTTACAATGGCCTCAACATACAATAGTTTCAACATACAATGGTCTTTTCTGGACCATTGTAACTTGAAACCAGACTCAACATACAATGCTATGGAATCTGCAAAACATGTTAATGGCTGGAAGAACCGACCAATCAGAATGAACATTTCACTGGTAAAACCCCTGTATTCCTAAAGTGCATGCACTGACTGGTGTCTGGTAGCGCCCCCTACAGTACAGGGAGGTATTACATGTTCTGTACTCTTTACCTGTATTACTGAAGTATATACACTGACTGGTGTCTGGTAGCGCCCCCTACAGTACAGGGAGGTATTACATGTTCTGTACTCTTTACCTGTATTACTGAAGTGCATGCACTGACTGGTGTCTGGTAGCTCTCCCTACAGTACAGGGAGGTATTACATGTTCTGTACTCTTTACCTGTATTACTAAAGTGCATGCACTAACTGGTGTCTGGTAGCGCCCCTACAGTAGAGGGAGGTATTACATGTTCTGTACTCTTTACCTGTATTACTAAAGTGCATGCACTGACTGGTGTCTGGTAGGGCCACCTACAGTACAGGGAGGTATTACATGTTCTGTACTCTTTACCTGTATTACTGAAGTGTATGCACTAACTGGTATCTGGTAGCGCCCCCTACAGTACACGGTAGCATTACATGTTCTGTACTACTTTTAACCTATGCCAGGGTTAGCTGCTCCTTTGGACACCAAGTAAGGGCGGCTCCATTTAACTTTTTCTTAGGGCATTATGTGTACTGTATAGGACCCTGAAGAAGCTCCTGTCCTCTACATAGACCAGTGTTTCCCAACGAGGGTGCCTCCAGCTGTTGCAAAACTACAACTCCCAGCATGCCCGGACAGCCGAAGGCTGTCCGGGCATGCTGGGAGTTGTAGTTTTTCAACAGCTGGAGGCACCCTCGTTGGGAAACACTGAAATAGAAAATGATTTACAGCTCCCAGCAGATCTTTCTTACTTTTATATGCAAGGATTTGCTTTATCTGTATTAGTTATCTACTTATTTTTCTTAATCCTCCATTTTTTTTCCTATTTTTGAATGACATTTTTGTGGCTTCAGAACCAATTACCAGGTTTCCATAGAGTTACGGTCTCAACATACAATGGTTTCAACATACAATGGTCGTCCTGGAACCGATCAATATTGTAACTTGAGGTACTACTGTATATATATATATATATATATATATATATATATATATATATATATATAATTATTTTATTTTGGGGGGTAAAATTGTTAAGGATCAGGAGATAATTCTTCTCGAATGGCCTTTTCCCGCAATGCTCAGTCAGCCCGTGGCATCCACCATCTGCGACAGGCAATGTATCTGCTCGGCATCGCTTCTTGTAACGCCATTGACTGGAAACAATGAGAGACGACAGCCTAGTAGACGCGCGGGTCTCCTGCCAGGACTGGTAGACAGGGAACAGAACACGAGTGTCACAGTATTCTGGGAATGAGCAGAGTCCTTCTGTGTAGTGAATGTGCAGCTACCGTTCCCGATCCCTCTTGTGAAATTAAATATCAGGTAGAGGAAAATACATTTTTATGTCAGGTTTTTATAAATGGTGCTTATCTTTTGGTTGTGATATATCTCCCTCTCTATCGATGACCCTTCCTATCTTTCTTCTCATGTCAAAGCTTAAAGGGGTTCTCCACCATAAGGTGATTTTACTACGTACCTGGCAGACAGTAATGGACATGCTTAGGAAGGATCTGCGCTTGTCTTGGGGCTAAATGGCTATGCTGTGAGATTACCATAAGACTGTGGCTAGCTTTTTGTGAACTGGTATTTCCTGTTTGAGTTTTCTTCTTTTGCCTACAAATCCCATAATTCCATTTTCCTCCCTCCCACACATCAGCCAGCCACCCCACCCATTGAAACATAAATGAGCTGCATCCATTCAAAAGACCTGTGTTGAAAAATAAAAACGTCACATAAGCAGTTTTAAAGTATTTTATAGTCATACCTATAACTCTGCAGCGAAAAATAGGATTTTTCATGATGATCTACCGGATATGTCTATAATATCCGCAACATCCAAAGACATGATTCAGCAAATTAATATTTCTACATACAGCTGAGTGATTGCTTTAGTAATATTTATATAAAACTGTGTTATATTTGTTATGTATTGTTCCTTGGCCACGTTGTTTTCTTTGGTCAATCTTTCCTTTGTTGTAAATTTCTCAAAAAAATCCAATAAAAGTTATTTAAACCAAAAGACCTGTGTTTTTCAATCAGGGTGCCTACAGCTGTTGCATTAGTTGCAGATTGATCCCTCCACCCATTAAAGCAGACAGGCTCCCTGTCATCAGCTGACTAGTGATGCCAGGTCTCGGCCGCATTGCTACCTGGGAAAAATGTGAGACAACAGTCATTTTGTATGCTGGTAAAAATTAATATTGGGGTGAAAATCACAGAAGAATTGTGAGAAAACCGTCACACACAGGTACAGACACTATATTATGGACTACACTAACTTTACAGCCCCTGTAGCATAGTCAAAAAAAAAATCCTGGAATACCCCTTTAAACCATACAGGTCTGGCAGAAGGGGGCTAGTGATCTCCCATTAACTCTATGATATTTAGTCTTCTGCTTGAATTTTGCCATAAGGGTCTTTTTTGCCATAAGGGTCTATTCCCACGGCAGAATTCCGCCTCAAATTAAAGTCCATAGACTTCTATGGGATTCTGCACTCCCATTCAAACTTCTGAATTCTCCTCTTCTACAATGTCTAATCACGGGTGTTCCGGTGCTGGGGACCACCGCGATCTCCACTGCGGCACCTTAGTCATCCGGTGCACGGAGTGAGCTCCGCTCAGTGCCTGATGACTGGCGACTACAACCGCCACGCCCCCTCCCATAGACATGAATGGAGGAGGCGTGGCATGACGTCACGAACACGGGAGCTCCAAGCTTCCGTGTTCCGGACGCCACAGCTGCCGGCCCGAAGATCGCGGGGGTCCCCATCTGCGGATAGAGGATAAGATGTTTTCCGGCGGAGTACCCCTTTAGTGTCTATTCAAACGTACAGTATTCTGCGCAGATTTGATGTGCAGGATTTTCTGCTGCAAATTTCAATGTAAACTGAATGACTTGAAATCCTGCGCATCAAATCTGTACGTGTGAATAGACCCTTAACCCCTTAAGGACTCAGGGTTTTTCAGTTTTTGCACTTTCGTTTTTTCCTCCTTACCTTTTAAAAATCATAACCCTTTCAATTTTCCACCTAAAAATCCATATTATGGCTTATTTTTTGCGTCGCCAATTCTACTTTGCAGTGACATTAGTCATTTTACCCAAAAATGCACGGCGAAACGGGAAAAAAAATCATTGTGCGACAAAATCGAAAAAAAAACGCCATTTTGTAACTTTTGTGGGCTTCCGTTTCTACATAGTGCATATTTCGGTAAAAGTTACAACTTATCATTATTCTGTAGGTCCATACGGTTAAAATGATACCCTACTTATATAGGTTTGATTTTGTCGCACTTCTAGAAAAAATCATAACTACATGCAGGAAAATTTATACGTTTAAAATGTCATCTTCTGACCCCTATAACTTTTTTATTTTTC
This sequence comes from Hyla sarda, assembly GCF_029499605.1. Lineage (NCBI taxonomy): Eukaryota > Metazoa > Chordata > Amphibia > Anura > Hylidae > Hyla > Hyla sarda. Next base: position 20,600,044 of record NC_079195.1, read on the forward strand.
CACGTACGGGGCGGTATGAGGACTCATTTTTTTGCGCCGGATCTGAAGTTTTTATCGGTATGATTTTTGTTTTGATCTGACTTTTTGATCACTTTTTATTCATTTTTTAATGGTATAAAAAGTGACCAAAATACACTTTTTTGGACTTTTGAATTTTTTTGCGCGTCCGCCATTGACCGTACGGCTTAATTAATTATATATTTTTATAGTTTGGACATTTACACACGCGGCGATACCACATATGTTTATTTTTTATTTTTTTTTACACTGTTTTATTTTTTTTATGGGAAAAGGGGGGTGATTCAAACTTTTATTAGGGAAGGGGTTAAATGACCTTTATTAACACTTTTTTTTTACATTTTTTTGCAGTGTTATAGGTCCCATAGGGACCTATAACACTGCACACACTGATCTCTTATACTTATCATTGTTATCCCATAGGGACCTATAACACTGCACACACTGATCTCTTATACTGATCATTGTTATCCCATAGGGACCTATAACACTGCACACACTGATCTCTTATACTGATCATTGTTATCCCATAGGGACCTATAACACTGCACACACTGATCTCTTATACTGATCATTGTTATCCCATAGGGACCTATAACACTGCACACACACTGATCTCTTATACTGATCATTGTTATCCTATAGGGACCTATAACACTGCACACACTGATCATTGTTATCCCATAGGGACCTATAACACTGCACACACTGATCTCTCATCCTGATCACAGGCGTGTATTAATACACCTGTGATCAGTGTTATCGGCGCTAGACTGCTCCTGCCTGGATCTCAGGCACGGAGCAGTCATTCGCCGATCTGACACCGGGGAGGCAGGTAAGGGCCCTCCCGGTGTCCGGTCAGCTGTTCGGGACGCCGCGATTCCACCGCGGCGGTCCCGAACAGCCCGACTGAGCAGCCGGGTCACTTTCAGTTTCACTTTAGAAGCGGCGGTCAGCTTTGACCGCCGCTTCTAAAGGGTTAATACCGCACATCGCCGCGATCGGCGATGTGTGGTATTAGCCACGGGTCCCGGCCGTTGATTAGCGCCGGGACCGACGCGATATGATGTGGGATCGCGGCGCGATCCCGCTTCATATCGCGGGAGCCGGCGCAGGACGTAAATATACGTCCTGCGTCGTTAAGGGGTTGAAGGGGTGCTCCGGTGAAAAACTTTTTTTTTTTTTTTAAATCAACTGGTGCCAGAAAGTTAAACAGATTTGTAAATTACTTCTATTAAAAAAATCTTAATCCTTCCTGTACTTATTAGCTGCTGAATACTACAGAAGGAAATTCTTCTCTTTTTGAAACACAGAGCTCTCTGCTGACATCACGACCACAGTGCTCTCTTCTGACATCTCTGTCCATTTTAGGAACTGTCCAGAACAGCATATGTTTGCTATGAGGATTTCCTTTTACCCTGGACGGACCGAGATGTCAGCAGAGAGCACTGTGCTCGTTATGTCAGCAGACAGCTCTGGGTTTCAAACGGAAAATAATTTCCACTGTAGTATTCAGCAGCTAATAAGTACTGGAAGGATTAAGATTTTTTAATAGAAGTAATTTACAAATCTATTTAACTTTCTGGCACCAGTTGATTTAAAATAAAATAAAATAAAAAAAAAAAGTTTTTCACCAGAGTACCCCTTTAATATGTGAAATCTTTGCTCTATTCAAGTGCATGCTGGGAGGGATATTCAGAATACAAATAAAATTGTTTAATCAACAAATATTTAATATTTTTTACCCCAGATTATGTGAAACTGGAGTGAAACTCTTTAAAGGGTACCTCTCATCAAATAAACTTTTGATATATTTTAGATTAATGAATGTTGAATAACTTTCCAATAGCATGTTAATGAAAAATATGCTTCTTTCTCTTGTATTTTTCCCGATCAGTCCTGTCAGCAAGCATTTCTGACTCATGCTGGAGTCCTAAACACTCAGAGCTGCCAGCCTGCTTTGTTCACAGCCAAACAGGCTGTGAACAAAGCAGGCTGGCAGCTCTGAGTGTTCTCCTTTGTGAACAAAGCAGACTGGCAGCTCGTAGTGTTTAGGACTCCAGCATGAGTCTGAAATGCTTGCTGCCAGGACTGGTAGGGAGACCCCTAGTGGTCATTTCTTCAAAGTGGAAAATGAAATAGAAAGAAGCATATTTTTTAATAACATGCAATTGTAAAGTTATTCTGCATACATTAATCTATAATATATCAAAATTTTTTTTTTTTTTTTTTTTGATGAGAGGTACCCTTTAACTTTTCACTCTTAAAAAAAAATAAATAAAAAATAAAAAAAAGTTGACCGTTCTTTTAAGTAAATGTTTTTGTCGCATTCCGGGTGCACCGAGGGAAAGAAGACAATTCAGTTTTCTGCGCATCGACATTTAAACCCTATCATTTCCCCCGTCTCATAACCGTCTGAAAATACATTGTTTTTGCTCCTCTCTTTTTGCTGAAGAAACATTGTCTGACAGTTTCGCTTCAAACCACCTACTCTAAGTGTCAGCTTGACGCGCGAGGCTTTGTCTGCGGACGTCTTGATTTACACAGATTTTCTGGAATGTTTCACAGTAAACACAATGAGGACCCGAAAAATGACACTCTTGTATTCACTGGCTATAGAAGGGTGGTCTCCAAAACTGTGGACCTCCAGATGTTGCAAAAAAATACAACTCCCTGCATGCCCGGACAGCCAACGGCTGTCCGGGCATGCAGGGAGTTGTAGTTTTGCAACATCTGGAGGTCTACAGTTTTGAGACCACTGCTAGAGATGAGCGAACTTACAATAAATTCGATTCGTCACGAACTTCTCGGCTCGGCAGTTGATGTCTTTTCCGGCATAAATTAGTTCAGCTTTCAGGTGCTCCGGTGGGCTGGAAAAGGTGGATACAGTCCTAGGAGACTCTTTCCTAGGAATGTATCCACCTTTTCCAGCCCACCGGAGCACCGGAAAGCTGAACTAATTTATGCAGGATAAGTCATCAACTGCCGAGCCGAGAAGTTCGTGACGAATCGAATTTACTGTAAGTTCGCTCCTCTCTAACCACTTCTATAGAAGCACCCATAAGACTCACCTCAGTTCAAGACTAGTGTTGAGCGGCATAGGCCATATTCGAATTCGCGATATTTAGCGAATATATGGACGAATATTCGTCTTATATTTGCTAAATTCGCCTATTCGTAATATTCACGATTTATTTTCGCGTATGCGAAAAATAGCATATTCAAAAATTAGCATAAGTGAAAATTAGCATATACAAAAATTTGCATAAGCGAACATTCGCATATGCGAAAATTAGCGTATAAAAAAATTTGCATATGCGAAAATTCGTACGCCAGTCTCACACAGTAGTATTAGAGCCTTCTTTACACCACACAAGCTGGAAGCAGAGAGGGATGATCACTGTGATGTGTACTGTGAAAAACAAAAAAAATAATATTCGTAATTACAAATATATAGTGCTATATTCGCGAATATTCGTGAATTCGCAAATATGCGATATTCTCTAAAAAAAATTTGCATTGCGAATATTCGCGAGCAACACTAATCAAGACCCAGCAATAGCAGAAGAAATAGCTGATAACCGCTCTAATCCTGGACTGTTGATGGGCCTTGAGGGCTAGGTTGGGGACCTCTGGTCTAAGTGGTCTCCTAGTTTATCCTTTTAAAGGGGTACTCCAGTGGAAAACAATTTTTTAATCAACTGGAGCCAGAAAGTTAAAGGGGTATTCCAGGAAAAAAAAAACTTTTTCTTTTTTTATATATCAACTGTCTCCAGAAAGTTAAACGAATTTGTAAATTACTTCTATTAAAAAATCTTAATCCTTTCAGTACTTATGAGCTTCTGAAGTTAAGGTTGTTCTTTTCTGTAAATCCTGTCTGATGACAAGTGTCTCGGGAAACGCCCAGTTCAGAAGCAAATCCCCATAGCAAACCTCTACTAAACTGGGCGTTTCCCGAGACACGTGTCATCAGAGAGGATTTAGACAGAAAAGAACAAAAATCTCAGACTGCAGCCGGGACACAGACAAACTCAGCACTGCTCCCTGTCAGGGAGTTTGTCTGTGTCCCGGCTGCAGTCTGAGATTTAGAACTCCAGCATGGGTCTGAAATCTATAAAAAAAAAAGGACTGGTAGGGAGACCTCTAGTGGTCATTTTTCAAAGTGGAAAATTAAATAGAAAGAAGCATATTTTTTAATAACATGCAATTGGAAAGTAATTCTGCATACATTAATCTATAATATATTAAAAGTTTTTTTTTGATAAAAGGTCCCCTTTAACTTTCTGGAGCCAGTTGATATATATAAAAAAGTTTTTTTCCTGGAAAACCCCTTTAAACAGATTTGTAAATGACTTCTATTAAAAAATCTTAATCCTTCCAGTACTTATCAGCTGCTATATGCTCCACAGGAAGTTGTGTAGGTCTTTCCAGTCTGACCATAGTGCTCTCTGCTGACACCTCTGTCTATGTCAGGAACTGTCCAGAGCAGGAGAAAATCCCCATAGCAAACCTCTCTTGCTCTGGACAGTACCTGACTCTGACAAAGGTGTCAGCAGAGAGCACTGTGGTCAGACTAGAAAGAACTACACAACTTCCTCTGGAGCATACAGCAGCTGATAAGTACTGGAAGGATTAATATTTTTTTTTTATAGAAATTTAAAAAGTAATTTAAAAATCTGTTTAACTTGCTTGCACCAGTTGATTTAAAAAAAAATGTTTTCCACCTGAGTACCCCTTTAAAGGGGTGCTCCAAAGCCACCAAACTACCTGGATATGTTTCCTGTAAATGATCCTGCCTTATATGCATGGTTCCTGTGGCCCCTGTGGTAATCTCTGGCTGCTTGATATTCTTTGCCATCCTGCAGCATGAATACTATATTTACCAGCAGCCAATGCAGCTTTTCTCTCACTGATGTCCAACTCCCACTCTGAAAGCAGCCCCCATCCTCCTGCTGTGTGAAGAGAGAAATTCAGTGTTTGATTGGCTAAGGCTGTACACAGCTCCCAGCTAAAGGAAGAATAACTCATCAGTGCAGAGCAGAAACCACAAGCTCTGTGTGTCTCAGGAGGGTGGGGGCTGCTTTCAGAGATTGACATAGACGGAAACACAGTGGATGGCTGGATGATGTATTTTCCTCACTCCCTGCATGTAAGTGACAAATGAAAAAGGGTAAACTGCTCTATATAGCTAATGCATTATATTGAGACAATTAAAGGGGTACTCTGGTGGAAAACATTTTTCCCCCCAAAACAACTGGTTCCAGAAAGTTAAACCAATTTGTAAATTATTTTTTATAAAAAAAATCTTAATCCTTCCAGTACTTATCATCTGCTTTATATTACAGAGGAAGTTGTGTAGTTCTTATATGTCTGACCACAGTGCCCTCTGCTGCCACCTCTGTCCGTGTCAGGAACTGTCCAGAGTAGGAGAAAATCCCCATAGCAAACCTATCCTGCTCTGGACAGTTCCTGACACGGACAATGGTGGCAGCAGAGAGCACTGTTGTCCGACTGAAAATAACTTCCTCTGGAGCATACAGCAGCTGATAAGTTCTGGAAGGATTCATTTTTTTTATTGAAGTAATTTACAAATCTGTTTAACTTCATGGCACCAGTTGATTTGAAATAATTAAATAAAAAAAATTTTTCCCCACTGGAGTACCCCTTTAAAGTTAAAGGATGGTAACCGGAGTACCCCTTTAATCCCTATTTAGAGATTCAGGGGACCACCAGGCCACTACCTCTTAGAGTGGTCCCACTGTGGGTAAAAGCTTCCCTTTCAGTCCAAGAGACACCGGTATAAAATAGCCCGGCAGAAGAGGAGATAAGGTACAGGCCAAGTTCATAGTTGGCAGAGTTTGTGGGTGGACAGTAGGTCAGGTTGGGTGGCGCAGGTTCAGTAGTCAGGAACAGGGCGAGGTCAGACATGGGTATGTAGCAGGACAGGAAACAGGAGACAAAGACAAGGTCAGGAAAAAGCCAAGGTCAAACAAAGTAATGGGCCAAAAAATATAGAACACCCTTGCAGAACAGTAACAAGGTAAGTTTTAAAGGGGTACTCAGGCGCTTAGACATCTTATCCCCTATCCAAAGGATAGGGGATAAGATGCCTGATCACGGGGGTCCCGCCGCTGGGGACCCCCAAGATCTTGCACGCAGCACCCCATTTAAAATCAGTCCCCGGAGAGTGTTCGCTCCGGGTCTGATTACCGGCGACCACGGGTTGGCGGCATGTCACGTCACGCCTCCGCCCCCGTGTGATGTCACGCTCCGCCCCTCAATGGAAGCCTATGGGAGGGGGCGTGACAGCTGTCCCGCCCCCTCCCATAGGCTTGCATTGAGGGGCGGAGCGTGACGTCACATAGGGCGGAGCCTTGGCGTCACATCGCTCCGGCCCCGTGATTGACAGTAATCAGACCCGGAGCGACCACGCTCCAGGGACTGACTTTAAATGGGGTGTGACGTGCAAGATCATGGGGGTCCCCAGCGGCGGGACCCCCGCGATCAGGCATCTAATCCCCTAACCTTTGGATAGGGGATAAGATGTCTAAGCGCCGGAGTACCCCTTTAACTGCCGAATCTGCCTAAAATAACTGGTGGGTATGGGGGCTGACCCTTTAAGATGTGGGAAAAGAGCACACATTCACCCTACCACAAACCCAGCAGCCGAACCTGTCATGGCAGGAGGACCATTCAGTTTGAAAGGGAAAATATGACTTTTGGGCACTTTTTTTTTGGGAAAGTGAAGTTTATTGATGAAAGGCACAATGACACCTCCATGCAGGTTACCATTCTGACACTGTCCCTTTAAGGAACCTTGTAATATGACTGCCCGTATTCCTGTTTGTGCTGTTCTCCTCCTCCCCTGACCTCCATGATCTCCAGGATAACACACAATACAGTGCTTAGTCAGATCCGTGACAGGACTCACTTAATAATTACGGCCATGGGAGATCGCCAGGCGGAACTCTATTCTCGTGGTCGCGCTCGGTAAACTCCATTAACTAGGAACATCACAGCGGAGAGCAGTGAATCTCTATTTCCCATTGATTTGTAGTACTTAAAGCCGCGCTCCTATAAAACGGCGTAGGAGAAAAAAAAATGGCGGAAATATTAAGCCCTGATAAATAAGACGGTAATTGAAGGAAAATGCAACGGCACGCAATTAAAAATAAATCATCCGCCTTCACACCCGGCTATGGATTACGCCCGGCTCAGCGAATCCCTCTGGGTCTTAATTGCATTTATTTCTCCGCCTGGGGACAGTTTGTCAAAAGAGCTAATACCCATTTAGATGAAATACAATACCGCGTCCTTATCGGTGACATATACGGGGCCGGCGTTGGATCACTTACCAGCTTATCGCAACAAGGACGACACCAGAAATGACTGTACGCGAGCGGGGGTTAATGGGGGAGGCAGGAATTAACTGTTTGTACCCAGGCGGCAGTTCGCTAATTAAAATATTATGAAGCCCATTAGCGAACTGCGACTCGCGCTCTCCATACTGATCCATATATATATATACACTGGATTGGATTGTACTACAGAAGAGAGAATTTCTGGAAATTTGTTTTGGGTCTGATTTGTTCCAATCGGCCATCAGAATCGCTATGGTCTGTCTGAATGAGGAGCGCCCCAATTGGCCTGAAAGATTGACCCTCTGAGGTCTCCTAGGACTGTATCCAACTGTATCCAAGCTTGGTAGAAACTAAAGCGTACTTGTCAATGAAATACAATTTCCACATGTCCTAGGGTCTTGTGATGAGTTTTTATCGGTCGGGATTTGAGGGTTCAGATCTCGACCAATGACGAAAATGAACAGCGACAGAAGCTGGACAGCTGTGAACGGCTATCCCTGTTCTGTGTCCATGAGACCTGGAAGGCCCCAATAGACTTACATTATGAGTCCGTTCAGGTCTCACCCCACCAGTGGTATATTTTGGTTTCTTCTTCTAAAAGGGGTACTCTGGCGCTAAGACATCTTATCCCCTATCCAAAGGATAGGGGATAAGATGCCTGATCGCGGGGGTCACGCCGGTGGGGACCCCCGTGATCTTCCACGCCGCACCCCGTTAGAATCAGTTCCCGGAGCGTGCTCCTCCGGGTCTGATTACTGATTACTGGCAATCACAGGGACGGAGCAAAGTGATGTAACGGCTCCGCCCCGTGTGACGTCTTGCTCCGCCCCCTCAATGCAAGCCTATGGGAAGGGGTGTGACAGCTGTCACGCCCCTCCAATAGACTTGCATTGAGGGAGCGGAGCGTGACGTCACACGGGGGTGGAGCCGTGACGTCACTTTTTTCCGTTTTCATGGTCGACATGGACTCAGCCTGAGGACCTCCAGTGGTTCCGGAAGCCGCTAAAGGTGGGTGGGGATAAGATGTCTAGGAGCGGAGTAACCCTTTAATGACCAAACCCCTTTTTTGGATTTACTGAGTAAAGTGGAGAGTTACTAGGGTTTTTTATATATTTTTTTTGTTGTTGTTGGAAATACTGGTGCACAACACGTGACACAATAAAAACCCTACAAAATCTACTCGGAAAAGCCTTAGTAAATGGCCCAAAGTGAGTATATCCTACTGTGTATGCATTGTGTGTATACTGTGGGTATATACTGCTGTGTATACTGTATGTACATACCGCTGTGTATTCTGTGTGTATATACTACTGTGTATACTGTGAGGAAATATTATGTGTGTCACACAAAAGCTGGTCTTCACCTTCTGGCCAACGATGGGGCAGGCCATCTCCCGCATGGCCCCCAGGCTCAACTCTCTTGACCCAGGCGGTGGGACTAGCTAACAGCTCAGGACAAAACATTTGTGTAATGAAAAGACAGAGGCCCGCAGGATTGGGTGGCTAGATGACCAGAGGGGCACTCATAGACAGCTGGGCCCACAAGCGGGAGACACCAAGGGGGAGGGGGGAGTCGGGAAAATGGATGACACACAGTCTGCAGATGTAGTGTTGGATGGGGTAATGTGTGTATTAACCTCTTCGTGACGTCAGGGCGTGGTTGACCTATACACCACCCGAGGTAGACCAGCCTTACCTGTGCTAGGCACGGGGCAAATAATCACTCTGACAAAAGGTTACGGTTAACTGGAATGCTTTACTGAGGTAGACAAGGTGTTAAAGTCCATACAGATCTCAGATAGGCACTAAGGAGATGCAGGGTGAACTTAGGGAAGCTTATCAGCTTGCTGGGACTTGTAGCCACACTTGAATTTAGTAATTGGCATAAATTGACTTGACTGACTACTTGGACTGGACTGGACTTCAGCAGAATCCCCATTATGTTTAGGTCCCACTGTTGGCTTTGACTTTCACCCACGGTGCAGGGGTTAACTTGAAGTAGGTACTTGATTGCTGGACTAGGCCTCAGGCCTCCTTCAGGAACACTCCACAGACTCCTCAGACTTGTCTTCTCTGTACCTCAGCTGCAAGAGAGCTAGAGCGCAAGAGAGTAATCTGAACCCTGACCTCACTATATAAGGGGGACAGTTTAGAGAGATCCCATTGGGTAGATAAGTCACCTGTTCTCCTTGCATACTCCCCTTAACAACAAAGGTTCCTTAGCAACATAGATTTAAGGTAACAGTGCATATAAAATAAATTATATTAACTCATGCATAACATAACTCATGCATAAGTATAATAAAGAGAGTTCTAAGGAGAAGGGACCCATGACGGACATTGAGTAGGATCTGCCAAACAGAAGTACAGAGGAGTATGTGACTCTGTACTGGGTCACAACAAACTCCCCCTCTAGAGGAAAGCCGTCCTCCACATTCTTTTTTAGTAATATTGAAATTCAGGTGAGGATAAAACAGTGATTGGACATCTCTCAAGACCGCATTATAGAAAAGATCTATTGAACTGCCTGGGGGTATCGGTGGATTGAAGGTGGACTTGTTTCCCCCTTTAAAAAAAGAAAAATCTTCCCCTACTATATGAGATGTAAATGGTGTGTCATCCATTAATACTTGGAGGATATCTACACATTTTTGTTCTTCTGTAGTAAACTCTTTTACCACTCAGAATCACAATTTATTGACATTACGTGTAATATCACCCTCATACATTTTTAATGTGTCAACATTTTTTTTCTTTTCTGCTTGTGAAAAAAAATTTAAATACATTTTACTGACAGCTTTATATAAATCAATTTCAAAATGTTCAGACTTGAAGGGTTGGTTAATTTCAAAATGTAGTCCCTTAGATAGAACCGAGATGCAATCACTATTCAGGACAGTGTCAGATAGATTAATGGCGTTATCTGGGATTGATGTTAAAGGGCTATTCCAGGAATTTTCTTTATTTGACTGTGCTACAGGGGCTGTAAAGTTAGAGTAGTTCATAATATAGTGTCTGTATCTGTGTGTGATGGTTTTCTCACAATTCTTCTGTGATTTTCACTCCAATATTTATTTTTAACAGCATACAAAATGACTGTTGTCTCAGATTGTTCCCAGGTTGCAATGCGGCTGAGACCTGACTCATTAGTCAGCTGATGACAGGGAGCCTGTCTGTTCAATGGGTGGAGCGATCGCTTGGTGGGAGAGAGATCAATCTGCAACTAATGCAACAGCTGTAGGCACCCTGATTGAAAACCACAGGTCTTTTGAATGGATGCTGCTCATTTATGTTTCAATGGGTGGGGTGGCTGAAGTGTGGGAGGGAGGAAAATGGAATAATGGGATTTGTAGGCAAAAAAAAGAAAACTCAATTTGTGGTAATCTCACAACATAGCCATTTAGCCCCAAGACAAGTGCAGATCCTTCCTAAGCATGACCATTATTGTCTGGCAGGTACATACTAAAATCACCTTATGGTGGAGAACCCCTTTAATTCCTCTATGTTACTCCTTTCCTCTTTTTGGGCCCTTTCCACACGTTGCATTTTTTGTCCTCTCCCTCTCCTGATGCGTTTCCTAAAGAGCGTGGCGGTGGCATCTGAGGTGTAGCCGCAGAGTTTTTTTTGTTTCATTTTCGTATTTCATGGTCCATTCGTCGAGCTCGAATCTGATTCTGTGGTTAGAAAGTCACTTGTTTTTTTCTTTTTTGTTGTAGTTTTTTTTTTCCTTGCTTTTTGTTGTTGTTTTTTTTTCCTTGCTTTTAGTTGTAGATTTTTTTCCTTGCTTTTTGTTGTAGATTTTTTTCCTTGCTTTTTGTTGTTGTTTTTTTTTTCCTTGCTTTTTGTTGTAGATTTTTTTTCCTTGCTTTTTGTTGTTGTTTTTTTTCCCTTGCTTTTAGTTGTAGATTTTTTTCCTTGCTTTTTGTTGTAGATTTTTTTCCTTGCTTTTTGTTGTTGTTTTTTTTTTCCTTGCTTTTAGTTGTAGATTTTTTTCCTTGCTCTTTGTTGTAGTTTTTTTCCCTTGCTTTTTGTTGTAGTTTTTTTTCCTTGCTTTTTGTTGTAGTTTTTTTCCCCTTGCTCTTTGTTGTAGTTTTTTTCCCTTGCTTTTTGTTGTAGTTTTTTTTCCTTGCTTTTTGTTGTAGTTTTTTTCCTTGCTTTTTGTTGTAGTTTTTTTTCCCTTGCTTTTTGTTGTAGTTTTTTTTTCCCCTTGCTTTTTGTTGTAGTTTTTGTTGTTTCTACCAGACCTGCAAGGTTTTGTTGGATTTTTCCAAGAGAAAATATGTCCACTATCAAAGTCTCTTTTATCCCTTATATATTTATCCCTTTTTTGCTCTTTTATTTTGGTCTGTAGGCAAGAAAGTTTATTCTCAAGGTGTTTCATAATTAATAAGTATTTTTCTTCTGTTAAAAGGGTACCTCTCATCAAATAAACTTTTGATATATTTTAGATTAATGAATGTTGAATAACTTTCCAATAGCATGATAATGAAAAATATGCTTCTTTCTATTGTATTTTTCCCGATCAGTCCTGTCAGCAAGGATTTCTGACTCATGCTGGAGTCCTAAACACTCAGAGCTGCCAGCCTGCTTTGTTCACAGCCAAACAGGCTGTGAACAAAGCAGGCTGGCAGCTCTGAGTGTTCTCCTTTGTGAACAAAGCAGACTGGCAGCTCGTAGTGTTTAGGACTCCAGCATGAGTCTGAAATGCTTGCTGCCAGGACTGGTAGGGAGACCCCTAGTAGTCATTTCTTCAAAGTGGAAAATTAAATAGAAAGAAGCATATTTTTTAATAACATGCAATTGTAAAGTTATTCTACTTACATTAATCTATAATATATCAAAAATTGATGAGAGGTACCCTTTAAGCGTGTCCTCAATACCACTTTAGCTTTACACAATTATTTGGTAGTGTGTTCATATTCAGATAGATTTTTCTATAGCATTAGTCGTTGCAAAATTTTTGAATGTTCCAAGTATGCGTTTTCCCAATCTGTTTTCCAATTTGTCTTTACCTCTAGGAACCCTTTCACACGGCATATTGTTATCTAAGGTATATAGATGACGTACTGTTAGTTTGGGACGGTTCTGATGTTGATTTTTCTAATTTTGTCATGGACTTGAACACTGAAAATGATGTCCATATGCTCTTTACCAGGCAATTTGGTGGCACCTCTCTAGACTTTTTAGATGTTAGATTAAAGGGGTACTCCGGTGAAAAACTTTTTTTTTTTTTTCTTTAAATGAACTGGTACCAGAAAGTTAAACAGATTTGTAAATTAAACCAACAAATGTAGTAGGAAAGGGGAGAGCACACAGGAAGCAACTTCACCTTCCACGACCTGCAATTACGTCTTCAGCGACCTATGTCAATGTCTCCTGCGGGGTGCACATACAAATGTATGAAGTATCAATATAAGATAAACAAAGGGGCACGTACGTGCACTCACCGCTCAACGGAGATAGTTTGATCTGGAAGTCCAGTATCGGGATGCCGGGTCGTGGCATAAGCGCAGGTGTATGGCGCTCAGAGGGTACGCCGGCAGTTTCGCACGTGAAACGTGCGAAACTGCCGGTGTAGCCTCCGAGCGCCATACAACTGCACCTATGCCGTGACCCGGCATCCCGATACCGGACTTCCAGACGCAACTATCTCCGTTGAGCGGTGAGTGCACGTGCGTGCCCCTTTGTTTATCTTAGATTTGTAAATTACTTCTATTTAAAAATCTTAATCCTTCCAGTACTTATTAGCAGCTGTATGCTACAGAGGAAATTCTTTTCTTTTTGAATTTCTTTTTTTGTCTTGTCCACAGTGCTCTCTGCTGACACCTCTGTCCATGTCAGGAACTGTCCAAAGGTTTTCTATGGGGATTTTCTCCTGCTCTGGACAGTTCCTGAGACGGGCATCAGGTGTCAGCAGAGAGCACTGTGGACAAGACAAAAAAGAAATTCAAAAATAATTTTGCTAATAAGTACTGGAAGGATTAAGATTTTTTAATAGAAGTAATTTACAAATCGGTTTAACTTTCTGGCAACGGTTGATTTAAAGAAAAAAAATGTTTTACACCGGAGTACCCCTTTAATTCTAAAAGATGGTGAACTAGTTATATCAGGCTTTCACAAAAGTATTGCAAACAACTCTCTTTTACACTATGACAGTTCCCACCTACAATAAGTTAAAAATAACATCCCATACAGCCAAATGCAGAGATTAAAAAGAGTTAAAGTGGTACTCCGGTGAAAACCTTTTTTCTTTTAAATCAACTGGTGCGAGAAAGTTAAACAGATTTGTAAATGACTTCTATTAAAATTTTTTAATCCTTCCTGTACTTATTAGCTGCTGAATATTACAGAGGAAATTCTTTTCTTTTTGGAATTCTCTCTGATGACATCACGAGCACAGCACGTGATTAGTGTTGCTCGCGAATATTCGCAATTCGAATTTTATTCGCGAATATCGCATATTCGCGAATTCACGAATATTCGCATATTCGCGAATTCACGAATATTCGCGAATATAGCGCTATATATTCGTAATTACAAATATTCGTATTTTTTTTTTTTTCCACAGTACACATCACAGTGATCATCCCTCTCTGCTTCCAGCTTGTGTGGTGTAAAGAAGGCTCTAATACTACTGTGTGAGACTGGCGTGCAAATTTTCGCATATACGAAAATTTACATAAGCTACTTTTCGCATATGCGAATTTTCACTCACTTATTTTTGTATATGCAAATTTTCGTATATGTTAATTTTCGCACATGCGAATATTCGCATATGCGAAAATAAAACGAGAATATTACGAATATGCGAATATTCGCGAATATGGCGAATATTCGTCCATATATTCGCAAATTCGAATATGGCCTATGCCGCTCAACACTACTCGTGATGTCATCAGTGTTCCAAAAAGAAAGGAATTTCCTCTGTAGCATTCAGCAGCTAATAAGTACTGGAAGGATTAAGATTTTTTTAATAGAAGTAATTTACAAATATGTTTACCTTACTGGCACCAATTGATTTAAATGAAAAAAAGGTTTTCACCGGAGTACCCCTTTAACCCCTTAAGGACTCAGGGTTTTTCCGTTTTTGCACTTTCGTTTTTTCCTCCTTACCTTTTAAAAATCATAACCCTTTCAATTTTCCACCTAAAAATCCATATTATGGCTTATTTTTTGCATCGCCAATTCTACTTTGCAGTGACTTTAGTCATTTTACCCAAAAATGCACGGCGAAACGGAAAAAAAAATCATTGTGCGACAAAATCGAAAAAAATACGCCATTTTGTAATTTTTGGGGGCTTCCGTTTCTACGCAGTGCATATTTCGGTAAAAATTACACCTTATCATTATTCTTTAGGTCCATACGGTTAAAATGATACCCTACTTATATAGGTTTGATTTTGTCGCACTTCTGGAAAAAATCATAACTACATGCAGGAAAATTTATACGTTTAAAAATGTCATCTTCTGACCCATATAACTTTTTTATTTTTCCACCTATAGGGCGGTATGAGGACTCATTTTTTGCGCCATGATCTGAAGTTTTTATTGGTATGATTATTGTTTTGATCTGACTTTTTAATCACTTTTTATTCATTTTTTAATGTTATAAAAAGTTACCAAAATACGCTTTTTTGGACTTTTTTTGCGCGTACGCCATTGACTGTACGGCTTAATTAATTATATATTTTTATAGTTCGTACATTTACGCACGCGGCGATACCACATATATTTATTTTTATTTTTTTTTACACTGTTTTATTTTTTTTATGGGAAAAGGGGGGTGATTCAAACTTTTATTAGGGAAGGGGTTAAATGACCTTTATTAACACTTTTTTTTTACTTTTTTTTTGCAGTGTTATAGGTCCCATAGGGACCTATAACACTGCACACACTGATCATTGTTATCCCATAGGGACCTATAACACTGCACACACTGATCTCTCATCCTGATCACAGGCGTGTATTAACACGCCTGTGATCAGCATTATTGGCGCTTGACTGCTCCTGCCTGGATCTCAGGCACGGAGCAGTCATTCGTCGATCGGAAACCGAGGAGGCAGGTAAGAGCCCCCCCGGTGTCCGATCAGCTGTTCGGGACGCCGCGATTTCACTGTGGCGGTCCCGAACAGCCCGACTGAGCAGCCGGGATACTTTCAGTTTCACTTTAGAAGCGGCGGTCAGCTTTGACCGCCGCTTCTAAAGGGTTAATACCGCACATCGCCGCGATCGGCCATGTGTGGTATTAGCTGCGGGTCCCGGACGTTGATTAGCGCCGGGACCGACGCGGTATGATGCGGGATCGTGGCGCGATCCCGCTTCATATCGCGGGAGCCGGCGCAGGACGTAAATATACGTCCTGCGTCGTTAAGGGGTTAATAGCGATCCATCCGATTATGGTAAACAAGTTTCAGAATTAAATAGCAGACTCAAGGACCGAGGGTAGCCTCACAAACTTATAGAGAAAGCATATCAAAAAGCGCAATCTACAGACAGAAGGCTGTCCGGGCATGCTGGGAGTTGTAGTTTTGCAACAGCTGGAGGCATCCTGGTTGGAAAACACTGATCTAGAGTGTCAGATCGTCAAAGTAAATTCCATATTCTGTATCACTAAAAAGAAAAGTATTAGAGAAAATGCAGAAAACAAATCAATAAACTTCATCTGATTGGAAATTCACCTTCAATCAAATCCTCTCATAAATGTTATTACTGTGGGGGAATCGATTGTGACGCTCGGTGATGGGGAAAATGAAATGTTAATTACAGGGAGGGGCTGAATGTGGTGCGAGTGATACAAACATTTAGAGCCAGCAGAATAGTGAGTACAGCTCTGGAGTATAAGACAGGATATAACTCAGAATCAGTACAGGATAAGTAATGTAATGTATGTAAACAGTGACCTCACCAGCAGAATAGTGACTACAGCTCTGGAGTATAATACAGGATATAACTCAGGATCAGTACAGGATAAGTAATGTAATGTATGTACACAGTGACCTCACCAGCAGAATAGTGAGTACAGCTCTGGGGTATAATACAAGATATAAATCAGGATCAGTATAGGATAAGTAATGTAATGTATGTACACAGTGACCTCACCAGCAGAATAGTGAGTACAGCTCTGGGGTATAACACAGGATATAACTCAGGATCAGTAAAGGATAAGTAATGTAATGTATGTACACAGTGACCTCACCAGCAGAATAGTGAGTACAGCTCTGGGGTATAATACAAGATATAACTCAGGATCAGTACAGGATAAGTAATGTATGTACACAGTGACCCCACCAGCAGAATAGTGAGTACAGCTCTGGGGTATAACACAGGATATAACTCAGGATCAGTAAAGGATAAGTAATGTAATGTATATACACAGTGACTTCACCAGCAGAATAGTGAGTACAGCTCTGGAGTATAATACAGGATATAACTCAGGATCAGTACAGGATAAGTAATGTAATGTATTTACACAATGATCTCACCAGCAGAATAGTGAGTACAGCTCTGGAGTATAATACGGGATATAACTCAGGATCAGTACAGGATAAGTAATGTATTGTAAGTACACAGTGACCTCACCAGCATTTAAAGGGCCACTGCGCAACTGATTGGCGCAGCAGGCCTAATCAGTATCCTCACCTGTGCACTCCCTACTTATACCTCACTTCCCCTGCACTCCCTCGCCGGATCTTGTTGCCATTGTGCCAGTGAAAGCGTTTCCTTGTGTGTTCCTAGCCTGTGTTCCAGACCTCCTGCCATTGCCCCTGACTACGTTCCTTGCTGCCTGCCCTGACCTTCTGCTACGTCCGACCTTGCTCTTGTCTACTCCCTTGTACCGCGCTTATCTCAGCAGTCAGAGAGTCATCCCGGTGACCAGTCTCGCCAGACCCCTCTACATCAACTCTGTTAACAACGAAAGATTGGACTGTACCGTGCGTTACCGCACGGAACCTCTCCTAATGTGCATCGGACCCCATCACGAAAAAATTGAATTTTTGGTCCTCTCTAACTGCACTTCAGAAATTCTTCTTGGATTACCGTGGCTTCAACGCCATTCCCCAACCCTTGATTGGACCACAGGGGAAATCAAGAACTGGGGTACTTCTTGCCACAAGGACTGTCTTAAACCGGCTCCCAGTACTCACAGTCGAGACCCTGTGGTTCCCCCGGTATCTGGTCTTCCTAAGGCCTATCTGGACTATGCTGATGTTTTTTGCAAAAAACAAGCAGAGACTTTGCCTCCTCACAGGCCTTATGACTGTCCTATTGACCTCGTCCCGGGTACTACTCCACCCCGGGGCAGAATCTAACCTCTGTCTGCTCCGGAAACCCAAGCCATGTCGGAATACATCCAGGAGAACTTAAAAAAGGGGTTTATCCGCAAGTCCTCCTCTCCTGCCGGAGCTGGATTTTTTTTTGTCTCCAAAAAAGATGGCTCCCTATGCCCTTGCATTGATTATCGCGGACTTAATAAAATCACTGTAAAAAACCGCTACCCCCTACCTCTTATCTCGGAACTCTTTGACCGCCTACGAGGCGCCTACATCTTTACCAAGCTGGACTTAAGAGGCGCTTATAATCTCATCCGCATCAGGGAGGGGGACGAATGGGAGACTGCATTTAACACCAGAGATGGACACTTTGAGTATCTGGTCATGCCCTTTGGCCTTTGCAACGCCCCTGCCGTCTTCCAAGACTTTGTAAATGAAATTTTTTGTGATCTTCTATATACCTGTGTTGTGGTTTACCTGGACGATATACTGATTTTTTCTGCTAACCTAGAAGAACACCGCCAGCATGTCCGCATGGTTCTTCAGAGACTTCGGGACAATCAACTTTATGCCAAAATGGAAAAATGTCTCTTTGAATGTCAGTCTCTTCCTTTCCTAGGATACTTAGTCTCTGGCAAGGGACTACAAATGGACCCAGATAAACTATCTGCCGTATTAGATTGGCCATGCCCCTCCGGACTCCGTGCTATCCAACGTTTTTTGGGGTTCGCCAATTATTACAGACAATTTTTTCCACACTTTTCCACTATTGTGGCTCCTATCGTGGCTCTAACCAAGAAAAATGCCAATCCTAAGTCCTGGTCTCCTCAAGCGGAAGACGCATTTAAACATCTCAAGTCTGCCTTTTCTTCTGCTCCCGTACTCTCCAGACCTGACCCATCTAAACCCTTCTTATTGGAGGTAGATGCCTCCTCAGTGGGAGCTGGAGCAGTTCTTCTACAAAAAAATTCTTCCGGGCATGCTGTTACTTGTGGGTTTTTTTCTAGGACCTTCTCTCCGGCGGAGAAAAACTACTCCATTGGTGATCGAGAATTACTAGCCATAAAATTGGCGCTTGAGGAATGGAGGCACCTGCTGGAGGGATCCAAATATCCAGTTATTATATACACTGATCACAAGAATCTCTCTTATCTCCAGTCTGCCCAACGACTGAACCCTCGCAAGGCTAGGTGGTCGTTGTTCTTTGCCCGTTTTAACTTTGAAATCCATTTTCGCCCTGCTGACAAGAACATTAGGGCCGATGCCCTTTCTCGTTCTTCAGATGCCTCTGAAGTGGAAGCCTCTCCGCAACACATCATTCCTCCGGACTGTCTGATCTCCACTTCTCCAGCTTCCATCAGACAAACTCCTCCAGGGAAGACCTTCGTCTCTCCACGCCAGCGCCTCGGGATTCTCAAGTGGGGACACTCCTCCTACCTCGCAGGCCATGCGGGCATCAAAAAATCCTTTCAACTCATCTCTCGATTTTATTGGTGGCCTACTCTGGAGACTGATGTTGTTGATTTCGTGCGGGCTTGTACTGTCTGTGCCCGGGATAAGACTCCTCGACAGAAGCCTGCTGGTCTCCTTCATCCTCTGCCTGTTCCTGAACAACTTTGGTCACAGATTGGTATGGACTTTATTACTGACTTGCCCTTATCCCGTGGCAACACAGTTGTTTGGGTGGTCGTTGATCGATTTTCCAAGATGGCACATTTTATCCCTCTTCCAGGCCTTCCTTCAGCGCCTCAGTTGGCAAAGCAATTTTTTATACACATTTTTCGCCTTCACGGGTTGCCCACCCATATCGTCTCGGATAGAGGCGTTCAATTTGTGTCTAAATTCTGGAGGGCCCTCTGTAAGCAGCTTAAGATCAAATTAAACTTCTCTTCTTCTTATCATCCCCAATCCAATGGGCAAGTAGAAAGAATTAATCAAGGCCTGGGTGACTATTTACGACATTTTGCTTCCTCCCGCCAGGATGACTGGGCAGATCTTCTACCATGGGCCGAATTCTCATACAACTTCAGAGTCTCCGAATCTTCTGCTAAATCCCCATTCTTCGTGGTGTATGGACGTCACCCTCTTCCTCCCCTCCCTACTCCCTTGCCCTCTGGTTTGTCCGCTGTTGATGAAGTGACTCGAGATCTTTCCACCATATGGAAAGAAACCCAAAATTCTCTTTTACAGGCTTCATCCCGGATGAAAAAAATTGCTGATAAAAAAAGAAGAACTCCCCCCATTTTTGCTCCCGGAGACAAGGTATGGCTCTCCGCTAAGTATGTCCGCTTTCGTGTCCCCAGTTATAAACTGGGACCACGCTATATTGGTCCTTTCAAAATCTTGTGCCAGATCAACCCTGTCTCTTACAAACTCCTTCTTCCTCCTTCTCTCCGTATTCCCAATGCCTTCCATGTCTCTCTCCTTAAACCACTCATCCTTAACCACTTCTCTCCCAAAGTTGTTTCTCCCACTCCTGTTTCCGGTTCGTCTGACGTCTTCTCGGTGAAGGAGATTCTAGCATCCAAGACAGTCAGAGGTAAAAGATTCTTCTTGGTTGACTGGTAGAATTGTGGCCCAGAGGAGAGATCTTGGGAACCTGAGGACAACATCCTAGACAAAAGTCTTATCCTCAGGTTCTCAGGCTCCAAGAAGAGGGGTACTGTTACGCCGAGCGCTCCGGGTCCACGCTCCTCCCCGGAGCGCTCGCAGCATCCTCTCATTCGCAGCGCCCCGGTCAGACCTGCTGACCGGGTGCGCTGCGATATTACTCCCAGCCGGGATGCGATTCGCGACGCGGGACGCGCCCGCTCGCGATGCGCATCCCGGCTCCCGTACCTGACCCGTTCCCCGTCTGTGTTGTCCCGGCGCGCGCGGCCCCGCTCCTTAGGGCGCGCGCGCGCCGGGTCTCTGCGATTTAAAGGGCCACTGCGCCACTGATTGGCGCAGCAGGCCTAATCAGTATCCTCACCTGTGCACTCCCTACTTATACCTCACTTCCCCTGAACTCCCTCGCCGGATCTTGTTGCCATTGTGCCAGTGAAAGCGTTTCCTTTTGTGTTCCTAGCCTGTGTTCCAGACCTCCTGCCGTTGCCCCTGACTACGATCCTTGCTGCCTGCCCTGACCTTCTGCTACGTTCGACCTTGCTCTTGTCTACTCCCTTGTACCGCGCTTATCTCAGCAGTCAGAGAGGTTGAGCCGTTGCCGGTGGATACGACCTGGTTGCTACCGCCGCTGCAAGACCATCCCGCTTTGCGGCGGGCTCTGGTGAATACCAGTAGCAACTTAGAACAGGTCCACCGACACGGTCCACGCCAATCCCTCTCTGGCACAGAGGATCCACCTCCAGCCAGCCGAATCGTGACAACAGTGACCTCACCAGCAGAATAGTGAGTACAGCTCTGAAGTATAATACAGGATATAAATCAGGATCAGTACAGGATAAGTAATGTAATGTATGTACACAGTGACCTCACCAGCAGAATAGTGAGTACAGCTCTGAAGTATTATCATCTTTAGACAATAACATTGTAGACAACCTATAATTCTCTAAAATGAGATAAAATTTATGGAAATATTTTTTCTCCTTTGTCTTTCTATATAAACCTTATAACACAACATTGTATAAATGATCTGTAATGACGGCCGGACAATAAATAGTGGTACAATAAGATGTCCACATGAGGTGCGAGGTTTAATGACGCCCCCAATTACACGTGTTCCCTGGCAGGCAGCAGCGCCGCTCACATATTCTGGATAATACATTGGACTATTACATATAATCTCAGGTAATGAATAGACCTAATGAGTCGCGCTCCACAACCCGCCTCACACAGCGTAAAAACAGGCGCCACTCACAATGGTCTTATAATATAATTGTGGCAACGATACCCAGGAAAACATGGAAATGAATTAAGACATATAGAAATAACTAAAAACCCCGGATTCATTTTGGGAAAATGTACTAATAAATAAGGATGCAGTACGATGCAGTTCCAGGTAATGCCAGGGTTATAGGGGTACTCCGTGAAAACCTTTTTTCTTTTAAATCAACTGGTGGCAGAAAGTTAAACATATTTATAAATAGCTTCTATTAAAAAATCTTAATCCTTCCTGTACTTATTAGCTGCTGAATACTACAGAAGAAATTATTTTCTTTTTGGAATGCTCTCTGATGACATCACGAGCACAGTTCTCTCTGCTGACGTTATTATAATAATAACACTTTATTTATTGTTGTCCTTAGTGGGATTTGAACCCAAGTCCCCAGCACTGCAAGGCAGCAAAACTAACAACTGAGCCACCATGCTGCCCTTAGCATACATCTGCTATGCATGGTTGCTAAAATGGACAGAGATGTCAGCAGAGAGCGCTGTGTTCGTGATGTCATCAGTGTTCCAAAAAGAAAGGAATTTCCTCTGTAGCATTCAGCAGCTAATAAGTACTGGAAGGATTAATATTTTTTAATAGAAATAATTTACAAATATGTTTAATTTTCTGCGACCAGTTGATTTAAAAGAAAAAAGGTTTTCACCGGAGTACCCCTTTATAGGGGTACTCCGCTGCTCAGCGTTCCGAATGCTAGAGCCAGCGGCAGGAGCTCGTGACCTCATAGCCCCACCCCTCATGACGTCACACCCCGTCCCCTCAATGCAAGTCTATGGGAGGGGCGTAACAGCATCACGCCCCCTCCCATAGGCTTGCATTGAGGGGGCAGGGCGTGACAACATGAGGGGCCGGGGCTATGACATCACAAGCTTCCTGCGCCGGCTAATTTGGGAAAATGTACTAATAAATAAGGATGCGGTACAATGCAGTTCCAGGTAATGCCAGGGTTAAAGGGGTACTCTGCTGCTCAGCGTTTGGAACAAACTGTTCTGAACACTGGAGCCGACGGCGGGAGCTCGTGACCTCATAGCCCCGCCCCCTCATGACGTCACGCCCCGTCCCCTCAATGCAAGTCTATGGGAGGGGGCGTGATGCTGTCATGCCCCCTCCTATAGACTTGCATTGAGGGGGCGGGGCATGACAACATGAGGGGGCGGGGTTATGACATCACAAGCTTCTGGCACCATCTAATTTGGGAAAATGTACTAATATATAAGGATGCGGAATGATGCAGTCCCAGGTAATGCCAGGGTTAAAGGGGTACTCTGCTGCTCGGCGTTTAGAACAAACTGTTCCGAACACTGGAGCCGGCGGCGGGAGCTGGTGACCTCATAGCCCCGCCCCCTCATGACGTCAGGCCCGTCCCCTCAACGCAAGTGTATTGGAGGACGCTGTCACGCCCCCTCCCATAGACTTGCATTGAGGGGGCGGGCCGTGACAACATGATGGGGAGGGGCTATGACATCAGAAGCTTCCGCCGCCGGCTCCAGTGTTCGGAACAGTTTGTTTCAAACGCTGAGCAGCGGAGTACCCCTTTAATACATAACACCGTCCTAAATAATGCCCCATAATATGTCCATGCATTGTGCCATGTTACACACTTGGCTCTGCTACATCTCTTTCATTTGGCAGCCGTGGTTTCTGTGACAACTTTTCCATCATCCTCCAGTTATTGTAGCAGTTATAATAATATAACATTCAGGCCATAAAGCACAATAAAGCGCACATTCACTGTGAGTAGTCGGCTGTTTGAGGTTTCCGTAAGCGGCGAACGCTCGGAGACATTGATCAGGCTGACGTGTGCGGTGGCGGAGTGAGTTATCACAGTCCTAGAGACGAATGGAGAAGGAACTGCTGGCCGAGCGCTTGTCATCTCCTAGAGAACCATCTCCAACGAAGACTGGGAAAAATGATGATACAGTGCGGGGGATGGGGGGAAAGATTCACATGGAGGACGGGTATCTCCACTGACCTATACAGGCGTATAAATAGTATTCCCTAAGGCACTTCATCAGGACAGTACAGATGTGTGCTGTGTTGTATTCTATGGGATCAGGATATACAGCAATTATACACCTCCTCTCCAGCTCTATCTGTATACTGCTGCTATCTCTATGGGATCAGGATATGCAGCAATTATACACCTCCTCTCCAGCTCTATCTGTATACTTTTGCAATCTCTAGGTGATTAGGCAATATAGTAATTATACTCCTCCCCTTCATTTCTATCTGTATACTGCTGCTATCTCTATGGTTTCAGGATATATAGTTGTTATACACCTCCCCTTCAGCTCTATCTGTATACTGCTGCTATCTCCATGGGATCAGGATATACAACAATTATACACCTCCTCTCCAGCTCTATCTGTATACTGTTGCAATCTCTAGGTGATTAGGCAATATAGTAATTATACTCCTCCCCTTCATTTCTATCTGTATACTGCTGCTATCTCTATGGTTTCAGGATATATAGTTGTTATACACCTCCCCTTCAGCTCTATCTGTATACTGCTGCTATATCCATGGGATCAAGATATACAGCAATTATACACCTCCTCTCCAGCTCTATCTGTATACTGTTGCAATCTCTAGAGGATTAGGCTATATAGTAATTACACTCCTCCCCTTCAGTTCTATCTGTATACTGCTGCTATCTCTATGGGTTCAAGATATATAGTTGTTATACACCCCCCTTCAGCTCTATCTGTATACTGCTGCTATCTCTATGAGTTCAGGATATATAGTTGTTATACACCTCCCCTTCAGCTCTATCTGTATACTGCTGCTATCTCCATGGGATCAGGATATACAGCAATTATACACCTCCTTTCCAGCTCTATCTGTATACTGTTGCAATTTCTAGGGGATTAGGCTATATAGTAATTATACTCCTCCCCTTCAGCTCTATCTGTATACTGCTGCTTTCTCTATGGGTTCAGGATATATAGTTGTTATACACCTCCCCTTCAGCTCTATCTGTATACTGCTGCTGCTGTCTCTATGGGATCAGAATATATAGTAGTTATAAACCTCCCCTTCAGCTCTATCTGTATACTGCTGCTGCTGTCTCTATGGGATCAGGATATATAGTAGTTATATACCTCCTCATCAGCTTTATCTGTATACTGGTGCTATCTCTATGGGTTCAGGATATATAGTTGTTATACACCTCCCCTTCAGCTCTATCTGTATACTGCTGCTGCTGTCTCTATGGGATCAGGATATATAGTAGTTATATACCTCCTCATCAGCTTTATCTGTATACTTCTGTTATCTCAAAACCTGAATACTTCAAATCTTCACAAAACACCCCAATTGTGATTGAAAGTCTCATCTCTTTCTCCCCATGATAATTATTTTCTAAAAAAAACACACTTTGAGTAAGAAACAAACAAATGAAAACTGCATGTTGTGTGAACTGACACCAACCCACTTATGAGTTTCAGCAGTTTAGGCTTCTGGTTGCTGAAGTTCTAGCCAGCAGATTAGGTTTGTCTTATTAGGGGAACAGCAGTGATAAGACACCACCCCCTCTCTCTGCCAAAACCTGAGGTTCATGGGAAATGTAGGCAGCATGAGAAAATGATTTATGTTCTGAAATATAAATCAATATAGCTGAAAACTCATGCCTGCCACATCAGCTGAAACAGGTAAGCACATGGCATACACAAAAAACCCTCTAATATGCTGCACTATATATGCAACATTAATAAATAAATTAATCAATTAAATAATTAATTAATTCATTAACTAATTAAATAAAGACATAATTAATTAAACAAATTGAAATAAATTAACAATATAATTAAATAAATAATTAATTAATTACCGTATTTTTCGCCGTATAAGACGCACTTTTTCTTCCCCAAAACTGGGGGGAAAAAGTTGGTGTGTCTTATACGGCGAATACACCCCTATCGCGGTGGTCCCTGCGGCCATCAACGGCCGGGACCCGCGGCTAATACAGGACATCACCGATCGCGGTGATGCCCTGTATCAACCCTTCAGACGCGGCGATCAAAGCTGACCGCCGCGTCTTAAATGAAAGTGACAGTGACCCAGCTGCTCAGTCGGGCTGTTCGGGACCGCCGCGGTGAAATCGCCCGAACAGCCCGACTGAATAGCCGGGTTAGTGCTTACAGGACACCGGGAGGGACCTTACCTGCCTCCTCGGTGTCTTCTCCGTTCAGGGATCCACTGTATGGCCGGCGCTCTCCTTCCTCGTCATCACGTCGTCGCGTACGTGCGTCGGCGTGCGTAACGACGTGATGGCGGCGACGGAGAGCGAGGATACCCGGCCGGCAGCAGAGACGTTCCGGAGCGACGGGGACACGGCGATGGAGCGACATCCAGGGCAGCGGCGACGGGTCCGGAGCGGCGGGGACACGTGAGTATTACCTCCTATGCCGTGGTCTTCAATCTGCGGACCTCCAGATGTTGCAAAACTACAACTCCCAGCATGCCCGGACAGCCAACGGCAGGTTGAAGACCACTATTGGGTCCAAAATCTTTAATTTTTTTAGATTTTGCACCTAAAAATAGGGTGCGTCTTATACGCCGGTGCGTCCTATAGGGTGAAAAATACGGTAATTAAATAAATAAAAAAGTTAATTAACCGGTGGCTTCTTGCTAATTAGCACTTCCTCCTGCCTTGGCCGGAAGAAGTGCTAATTAGCATGAAACCACCAGTCGTTGCCTCTGAGCCGCCATCTACCTCTCCTACCCCCTTTCCTTCCATGAGCCACCATTGATCCAGCGATGGACACGGTGAGTGCGGGATTTTCATCTTTCATTTACTGCCATGTGTATATATATATATATATATATATATATATATATATATATATATATATCCTTATAGGGCTTATATATGTCATGGAGGGAATTTGTCCATTTTATCAGCCACAGTAGAGATTTCCTGGAAAACTGACTCGTCCTAATAGACCCATCTGGTCCGCGTACCACGTGGTTATTTGTTTGCTTATAATAAAACACTACATTTCCCCTATACAAGGAATTTATGGCCAACCAAAGTGTCTTCCTTCAATACGAAACAATCCTACAGTAATTTAGTGTCACTTCTGAATTCATACGACTGGGGAAGCATGAGGTGAGGACCCCCCTATTAGGGAGACATTTACATTTCGAATATGGTGGCCGGGCACCTGCTGAGACGGACGCGCTGGAAACATAAATTGAGTTTTCTGCTCATTTATCAAAAAAGAGGGAAAGCAAATAAAGTTTCCTCCTCTTCCTTTGGCGGATGATGAATTGCCGCCTGGAGTTGGGTTTTCAGGGGTCTGTGTCGAATTTATTGACTCGTTATGAAAAGCGATTAATCAATGGGACAGAGCGTGCATGGCAGGATAGCGCCGGCGTGTGAACATGACACGGGCGGCCTAGAAGGATATAAATGCTCCTCGCATAACATTTACACTCACTGGCTATTAATATTACAGCGGACGCCGCATAGAGATGATCTATCGTAGGTCATTATATGTGCCGAGCGGAGGTCCATCCTGGGAAAATAGTCAATGGCTCTGGAGGACAACCTGTCTTATTATAGGGGTCACAAATACAACAGAGGGTCCCACTTTACATACAGAGAGGGCTGGGATAAGTGACACATATATAGGGGGAGATTTATCAAACCTTGTGAAAATAGTAAAAACAAAAAGAAAAATAGTCAGCACAACTACCTAATACACGGGTGCACGCTGCTGTGGCAAATACAGAGTATATAAAAAAAAAAAATAGTCAGCACAACTACCTAATACACGGGTGCACGCTGCTGTGGCAAATACAGTACACAAAAAGAAAAATAGTCAGCACAACTACCTAATACACGGGTGCACGCTGCTGTGGCAAATACAGTATACAAAAAGAAAAATAGTCAGCACAACGACCTAATACACGGGTGCACGCTGCTGTGGCAAATACAGAGTATACAAAAAGAAAAATCGTCAGCACAACTACCTAATACACAGGTGCACGCTGCTGTGGCAAATACAGAGTACACAAAAAGAAAAATAGTCAGCACAACTACCTAATACACGGGTGCACGCTGCTGTGGCAAATACAGTATACAAAAAGAAAAATAATCAGCACAACTACCTAATACACGGGTGCACGCTGCTGTGGCAAATACAGAGTATATATAAAAAAAAAAAAATAGTCAGCACAACTACCTAATACACGGGTGCACGCTGCTGTGGCAAATACAGTATACAAAAAGAAAAATAGTCAGCACAACTACCTAATACACAGGTGCACGCTGCTGTGGCAAATACAGAGTATAGAAAAAGAAAAATAGTCAGCACAACTACCTAATACACGGGTGCACGCTGCTGTGGCAAATACAGAGTATATAAAAAGAAAAATAATCAGCACAACTACCTAATACACGGGTGCACGCTGCTGTGGCAAATACAGTATACAAAAAGAAAAATAGTCAGCACAACTACCTAATACACGGGTGCACGCTGCTGTGGCAAATACAGTATACAAAAAGAAAAATAGTCAGCACAACTACCTAATACACGGGTGCACGCTGCTGTGGCAAATACAGAGTATACAAAAAGAAAAATAGTCAGCACAACTACCTAATACACAGGTGCACGCTGCTGTGGCAAATACAGAGTACACAAAAAGAAAAATAGTCAGCACAACTACCTAATACACGGGTGCACGCTGCTGTGGCAAATACAGAGTATATAGAAAGAAAAATAGTCAGCACAACTACCTAATACACGGGTGCACGCTGCTGTGGCAAATACAGAGTATATAGAAAGAAAAATAGTCAGCACAACTACCTAATACACGGGTGCACGCTGCTGTGGCAAATACAGAGTACACAAAAAGAAAAATCGTCAGCACAACTACCTAATACACGGGTGCACGCTGCTGTGGCAAATACAGAGTACACAAAAAGAAAAATAGTCAGCACAACTACCTAATACACGGGTGCACGCTGCTGTGGCAAATACAGTATACAAAAAGAAAAATAATCAGCACAACTACCTAATACACGGGTGCACGCTGCTGTGGCAAATACAGAGTATATATAAAAAAAAAAAAATAGTCAGCACAACTACCTAATACACGGGTGCACGCTGCTGTGGCAAATACAGTATACAAAAAGAAAAATAGTCAGCACAACTACCTAATACACAGGTGCACGCTGCTGTGGCAAATACAGAGTATACAAAAAGAAAAATAGTCAGCACAACTACCTAATACACGGGTGCACGCTGCTGTGGCAAATACAGTATACAAAAAGAAAAATAGTCAGCACAACTACCTAATACACGGGTGCACGCTGCTGTGGCAAATACAGAGTATACAAAAAGAAAAATAGTCAGCACAACTACCTAATACACGGGTGCACGCTGCTGTGGCAAATACAGAGTACACAAAAAGAAAAATAGTCAGCACAACTACCTAATACACGGGTGCACGCTGCTGTGGCAAATACAGAGTATATAGAAAGAAAAATAGTCAGCACAACTACCTAATACACGGGTGCACGCTGCTGTGGCAAATACAGAGTATATAGAAAGAAAAATAGTCAGCACAACTACCTAATACACGGGTGCACGCTGCTGTGGCAAATACAGAGTACACAAAACGAAAAATCGTCAGCACAACTACCTAATACACAGGTGCACGCTGCTGTGGCAAATACAGAGTATACAAAAAGAAAAATAGTCAGCACAACTACCTAATACACGGGTGCACGCTGCTGTGGCAAATACAGAGTATACAGAAAGAAAAATAGTCAGCACAACTACCTAATACACAGGTGCACGCTGCTGTGGCAAATACAGAGTATAGAAAAAGAAAAATAGTCAGCACAACTACCTAATACACGGGTGCACGCTGCTGTGGCAAATACAGAGTATATAAAAAGAAAAATAATCAGCACAACTACCTAATACACGGGTGCACGCTGCTGTGGCAAATACAGTATACAAAAAGAAAAATAGTCAGCACAACTACCTAATACACGGGTGCACGCTGCTGTGGCAAATACAGAGTACACAAAAAGAAAAATAGTCAGCACAACTACCTAATACACAGGTGCACGCTGCTGTGGCAAATACAGAGTATACAAAAAGAAAAATAGTCAGCACAACTACCTAATACACGGGTGCACGCTGCTGTGGCAAATACAGAGTATACAGAAAGAAAAATAGTCAGCACAACTACCTAATACACAGGTGCACGCTGCTGTGGCAAATACAGAGTATACAAAAAGAAAAATCGTCAGCACAACTACCTAATACACAGGTGCACGCTGCTGTGGCAAATACAGAGTACACAAAAAGAAAAATAGTCAGCACAACTACCTAATACACAGGTGCACGCTGCTGTGGCAAATACAGAGTATATAAAAAGAAAAATAATCAGCACAACTACCTAATACACAGGTGCACGCTGCTGTGGCAAATACAGAGTATATATAAAAAAAAAAAAATAGTCAGCACAACTACCTAATACACAGGTGCACGCTGCTGTGGCAAATACAGAGTATACAGAAAGAAAAATAGTCAGCACAACTACCTAATACACGGGTGCACGCTGCTGTGGCAAATACAGAGTATATAAAAAAAAATAAAAAATAGTCAGCACAACTACCTAATACACAGGTGCACGCTGCTGTGGCAAATACAGAGTATATAAAAAAAAAAAAATAGTCAGCACAACTACCTAATACACAGGTGCACGCTGCTGTGGCAATTACAGTATACAAAAAAGAAGGTTGCAGCAGCAGTCTTGGTCAAAAAAATGGAGGCTCTTAGAGCACTTTTTGATCAAAATGTGCCCCCCCCCCCATCCACCAATAAATAAGGGGGAGTGGCCCCCTCTGTAGCCGTGCACCCCCTCCCTGTTTAACAGGAGTTTTTTTTAAATTGATAGTGGATCCTGCATGTCACCCAGTCAGAGGCCATGTGCCCAGCAGAGGTGAGTGAAATGATTGTTAGGGTCCCATCCGAAATGAGGCCACTTTCGCGTTTTGATCAAAAAGTGCACTAAGAGCCTCCATTTTTTGACCAATAGTGCTGCTGCAACCTTCTTTTTTTGTATACTTGAACAAACAGTGGAGCTGGTCACAGTATTGGCCCATAACATGGGTAGTCAAGGTAATTACCCTACATAGATTGAGGAACAGTGCCCCCAGAATGAAGTTGGTCATAGTAATCCTCCATAACTGAGGTAGACGTTGCACCCAAGATGCTCACATACATAATAGACATGGAGGGGCAAGCTGTGCATAACTGACTGGTGAGCAGTTAAGGGGTTAAGAGAAATACAGGCAAGGTTTTTAGCCCCCTCCCCCGCCTGTAAAATTTGTCAGTAAATGTAGTGGCTTGTCCCATGGGTGGAGGGTGGTGGGGGAGGAGTGCACCAATCAGGGGTCTAAGCATTTCCCGGGCTTTCAGGGGCCCTCCCCTGGGTATTTATAGCTGGGGCACCTCCCTTCCCCCCATAATCTGCCAAGGACCCGGAGTTTTGGCTGCCGGCTGGTATGTTTCTGCCCCTTATTTATGGCCCGGATGGAGCAGGAGGGTGAGGGCTGGCATGATCGCATGTAGCTGAGCTGGCCTCCCCTCCTGTTGCGCCTGCGGCACCGGTGTTAGGTTCGGGAGGCTGGCGGACCTCTCGGCAGTCCCGCCCTCCTTTCACCTGTAGTCCCTGTGAGCCCTGTCATGCCCGTTCCTTGCACCCTCTTTCCTGCCTGTGCCTTGAGCCCTCTCCCCGGGCGTGCTCCTTATGAGTGCGCTCTGCCTCTTTTCCCCCCCTGTTACTGTCCCCTTCGTCTCTGAGGTATCGGCCCCTGGACGGCTGCTGATTTTTTTTCACCCCTTAGCACAAATGGACGTTTATTAACATCCATTTGCGCATCCCCAGCTATAATGCGCTCACAAGTTGAGCGCGCATCATAGCCGGTGGGTCCCGGTTACTATAAGCAACCAGGAGCCACGCTAATGCCGACATTGCCGATCGGGCTGATGTCCGGCATTAACTCTTTAGACGCGACAATCAAAGTTGAAAGTGATAGCGCAGCAATACCAGAGCCAGTTAAGATAAGGCCCAAAGGAACAGTGGAGCTGGTCACAGTATTGGGCCATAACATGAGAACTCAAGGTACCTTCCCAACATAGATTGTGGAACAGTGCCCCCAGAATACAGTAATCCCCTATAACAGAGGTAGTAATTACACCCCCCCCCCCCCTGCACACACACAATCACACACATAACAGACCTAGCCAGTGGTGTAGCTTGTAGCTTCTGGGCCCCAATGCAAAATCCTTAACAGGGCCCCATATGCTAAATATACTACTGGTCTCTTATGGGGAAGATGTGTTTTGGGGCCCCCTTTGGCACAAGGGCCCCGGTGCGACTGCTACCTCTGCTACCTCTATAGCTACGCCTCTGAAACCTAGCCATAGTGCATCAATTCCAGCAGTAGTAAAGGTACGGTCCCTAACATTGGTAGTCAAGATACCTACCCAACATAGATTGAGAAACAATGCCCCCAGAATACAGTAATTCCCTATAACAGAGATAGTAATTTCACCGCCCTCCCCCCAAACACACACACGCACGATCACACATAATAGACCTAGCCATTTTAAATAGAAGTAATTTACAAATCTGTTTAAGTTTCTTGCACCAGTTGATTTGAAAAAAAAAATTGTCCACCGGAGTACCCCTTTAAGTACCGGTGTTCCCCCTTGGGCACTCTCATTAAGAAATGTTTTGCTATTGCACTCCTTATGATAAATAAAAAAATATTTCTAATGTACTTAAAATTTTTTTTTAAAAGTTTTCTGTTTTATTTGTGCTTAAAAAAAGCTCAAGAGCACATTTTCCCCCATCTCATACACAGACTTGGGACCGAAGCCCAAACACAGGAAGTGCAGCCTGGAGTGCTGAGGGGGGGGGGGGGGTCCAACCAACAGCAAATGGCAGTTAAGTGTGAGAGGGGCTATGATTGGATGAGGCTGGACACACCCCCCTCAGCACTCCAGGCTGCACTTCCTGTGTATGGGCTTTGGGCCAAAGTCTGCATATGAGATGGGGGAAAATGTGCTCTTTTTTAAATGGGCACTGTTACCAACTTTATTTTTTGATATGTTGTAGTACTTATGTACTACAACATATCTCTAATATACTTTTAGTATTATTATTTTTTCATTAAAAAGGTTTCATTTACATTTAAAAACCGCCCACTGAAAAAGGACTGATTTTGGAGTGGCAATCAGTCCTTTTTCAGTTAGGCTGCACTCGCTCCCTGCCTGTCAATCAGACAGGCGGGAGCGAGCGCATTGGCTCCCTGGCCACTGGCTGGGAGGCCACTCCTCCCGCACATCGCCGCCGCCTCGTTGCCGCCGCTGTCCCTGCACGCCCACTGCCGGACTCTGCAGTAACTGCAAGTATAAGGAGGGAACGGGGTATGCGGAGCGGAGCGGGGCGGGGGTGGGGGGGGAGGAAGTGAACGGGCTAGCAAAAAAAATTTAAAAATAGGAAGGTGGGAGCTACCCTTTAAGCAGAAATAAAACATAGAAAACCATTTTTTTTTTTAAACAAAGTATATTAGAAATGTGTTTTATTTACCATAAGGAGTGCAGTAGCAAGTGAGAGTGCTCATTTAAGTTAGGGGGTCCCCAACAATTGACTTAGTGTCCAACAGGGTGACTATTTTTAGTAATATAACCTAACATTATGTAATGGTATCACTAGTGTTGAGCAGCATAGGCCATATTCGAATTTGCGATATTTCGCGAATATATTGACGAATATTCGTCATATATTCGCTAAATTTGCATATTCGTAATATTCGCGTTTTATTTTCGCATATGCGAGAATTCGCAAATCCAAAAAATGGCATATGCGAAAATTTACATATGCGAAAATTAGCACATACAAAAATTTGCATATGTGAAAATTCTTATATGCGAAAATTCGCACACCAGTCTCACACAGTAGTATTAGAGCCTTCTTTACACCACACAAGCTGGAAGCAGAGAGGGATGATCACTGTGATGTGTACTGTGAAAAAAACAAAAAACGAATATTCGTAATTGCAAATATATAGCGCTATATTTGTGAATATTGGCGAATTCGCGAATATGCGATATTCGGGAATAAAATTTGCATTGCGAATATTCGCGAGCAACAATAGGTATCACCATGGAAAATCCTTCCTGGTTCCATTCATCATTTGATGCACCAATGGTTCGCCGGCCGCTATGTCGGAGCCGACCCTATCATGCAGAATGGAGCGTGACAACGTATCTGCTGGTTTACAGCTGTGTGCGCTCCGGGTCCGCGTGCCGTACATCATCCTGACTTCCAATTTCTTGTTTATTGTGGTGCTCACGGGCTGAGTATTGGCGGCGCTTCTTAGCAATCTCGGCCGCCGCGCTTGTCATGCTACACTACTCCGGCTAAAAGGTATTTTTATCACCCTGCTAAAAGCACTTGAGAGTTTTAATGAAGCCCTGTGTGTATACAGACAATGTAACCTGGAATACTTGGGTCGTCCGGCAGATAATGTACAGCCGTTCTAATGCACTCAGACGAGTCTCTTTATTCTGCTTTATAGCCGGGGGCTCAGACACACTTCATGGTGGTGCATTGAGAAGCAGCCCAAGAGTTTCCACAATGGGGGCCATTTATAAGAGCAGCTGCCTAATCCCGTCCCTCATCATATCTCTAGAGAAAATGTATCCCATACAAAGCAGAAAATATTCAGACCCTTTCTCTTTTGTCGCATTTTGTTCTGTTTTTTTCCTATCATTTAATCAATCCACCATAATAACAAAGAGAGAAGAGAATGTTATAAACCTAATTTATTAAAAATGAAAAGCTAAAATCTTGCAGTAACATAAAGCGAGTGAAATAAGTATTGAACAGTCACCATTTTACTCACTTAAAGGGGTACTCCGCTGCTCGGCGTTTGGAACAAACTGTTCCGAACACTGGAGCCGGCGCCGGGAGCTCGTGACATCATAGCCCGGCTCCCTCATGACGTCGCACTCTGCCCCCTCAATGCAAGTCTATGGGAGGGGGCGTGACAGCCGTCACGCCCCCTCCCATAGACTTGCATTGAGGGGGCGTGGCATGACATTGTGGGGGGCGGCGGGGATATAATGTCACAAGCTCCAGGCGCCGGCTAAAGTGTTCGGAACAGTTTGTTCCAAACACTGAGCAGTGAAGTATTCCTTTAAAGGGGTACTACGCCTCTGGACATCTTATCCCCTATCCAAAGGATAGGGGATAAGATGTTACATCACTGTAGGTCCAACCCCTGGGACCCCCACGATCTCTGTGTGGCACCCTTGTGTTTTGAACATCTTTATTCAGAATGCTGGGTTCTGGCTACACCCCCTCCATTCTTGTCTATGGGAGGGGGCATGACAAGCGACCACAGCTTTCACGCCTGCTTCCCTTGTGAATGGAGGGGGAGTGATGTCACAAAAACAGCCTCTCAGACCCAGCATTCTGAATAAAAATGTTTAGAACACGATGTTTGCTGCCCAAAGATCGCGGGGGTCCCAGTGGCCGGACCCCCGTGATGAAACATTGTATCCCCTATCCTTTGGATAGGGGATAAGGTATCCATGGGCGGAGTATCCCTTTAATATATTTCCAGATGCTTTTCACATGAAATATTCACCAGATGTTGGTAACAAACCAAGTAATCCATACATACAAAGACACCAAAACAAAAAAGTTTAGAAATTAAGTTCTGTGTAACAATGTGAAATGACACAGGGAAAAAGTATTAAACACACTTCCTGATATTTATGTAATACTTTGCACAGATGACTATTTTGATAAAGACAGCTTCAGCCCCCTGTATGGAGAAACTAGGGACATGTATTGCCCTGGGTGGATTCTGGACCATTCTTCAACACAAACAGTCCTCAAATCTTGAAGGTTCTGCGGGCCTCCTCTATGAGTTCTTTCCATAGATTGTCAATGGGATATAAGTCAGGTGATTGTCTGGGCCATTCTAGCAGCTTTATTTTCTTTCTTTTTTTTAAACCATTAGAGTTTCCTTTACTGTGTGTGTTTGGGATCATTGTCCTCCTGAAATGTTGTTTCATCTTGATCATCCTGGTAGATGACAACAGATTTTTGTCACAAAGTCTTAGTAAATTTGCACATTTATCCTTCCAGTAGCATTTGCTGAAAAGC
This sequence comes from Hyla sarda, assembly GCF_029499605.1. Lineage (NCBI taxonomy): Eukaryota > Metazoa > Chordata > Amphibia > Anura > Hylidae > Hyla > Hyla sarda. Next base: position 20,635,793 of record NC_079195.1, read on the forward strand.
CGCCCACACCATGATGTTCCTACCTCTGATCTTCACTGTTGGTGTTTTTAGGGTGATGTGTGGGGAGTGCATTACTGTTTTGTATGAGACAATAGTACCTGCTTATTTCAGGTCTTTTTAAAGCTCTCCACTAGTTGTCCTTGGCTCTTGGACAACTCTAACGATTATTCCTCTCACCTGGCCGAAGTAAATTTATGGTGAAACAATTGTCTTTCCACTTCCGTTTTATGGCCCCAACAGAGCTCACTGGAACATTTATGAGCTTAGAAATGCGCCTGTAACCAATGCCATTGTTATGTTTTAAAGGGGCACTCCAGAGGAAAACTTTTTTTTTTTTAAATCAACTGGTGCCAGAAAGTTAAACAGATTTGTAAATTACTTCTATTAAAAAATCGTAATTCTTCCAGTACTCATTAGCAGCTGTATACTGCAGAGGAAATTATTTTCTTTTGGGACTTATTTTCTGCTCTCTGCTGACACCCCTGCCCATTTTAGGAACTGTCCAGAGCAGCATATGTTTGGTATGGGCATTTTCTCCTGCTCTTGACAGTTCCTTACATGGACAGAGGTGTCAACAGGGAAAACTCCTTTGTTGCCATCCATTACTGGGTGCTTTATGACATTGTCCTGCTGGAAGACCCAAGATCTTGGACGCAAACCCAGCTTTCTGACACTGGATTCTACAGTGCGACCCAAAATCCGTTGGTAATCCTCAGATTTCATGATGTCTTGTACACATTCAAGGCATTCAGTGTCAGAGGCAGCAAAACAACCCCAAAACATCATTGACCTCCACCATATTTCACCGTAGGTACTGTGTTCTTTTCTTTGTAGGCCTCATTCCGTTTTCTGTAAACAGTAGAATGATGAGCTTTACCCAAAAGCTCTATCTTGGTCTCTTCTGTCCACAAAATGTTTTCCCAGAAGGATTTTGATTAGTCAAGTTCATTTTGGCAAAATGTAGTCTTGCTTTTTTATGTCTCTGTGTCAGCAGTGGAGTCCTCCTGGGTCTCCTCCATTGTGTTCATTTCAATTTAATGTCGACTGATAGTTCGCACTGACACTGATGCTCCCCGAGCCTGCAGGACAGCTTGAATATCTTTGGAACTTGTTTGGGGCTGCTTATCCACCATCCAGACTATCCTGCGTTGACACCTTCCATAATTTTTTTTCTTCCGTCCACGTCCAGCGAGATTAGCTACAGTGCCATGGGTTGCAAACTTCTTGATAATGTTGCGCACTGTGGACAAAGGCAAATCTAGATCTCTGGAGATGGGCTTGGAACCTTGAGATTGTTGATATTTTTCCACAATTTTGGTTCTCAAGTCCTCAGACAGTTCTCTTCTCCTCTTTCTGTTCTGTTGCCCATGATTAGTGTGGCACACACAGACACACAATGCAAAGACTAAATGAACTTCTCTCCTTTTTATCTGCTTTCAGGTGTGATTTTTATATTGCCGACACCTGTTACTTGCCCCAGGGCAGTATAAAGGAGCATCACATGCTTGGAACAATCTTATTTTTCCACAATTTTAATAGGGTGCCAATAATTTTGTCTAGCCCATTTTTGGAGTTTGGTGACATTATGTCCAATTTGCTTTGTTTCCTCCCTTTTTTGGTTTAGTTTCAATGCACACAAAGGGAATAAACATGTGTATAGCAAAACATGTGTTACTGCAATCCTTTTCTGTGAGAAATACTTCATTTTCTTGAAAAATTTTAGGAGTGCCAACATTTACTGCCATGTCTTGACTTGACTGACTTGACAATTGACATAAGGATGACTTTGCGCTTACTTGAGCTGACTTGTGGCTGCAGACTCTAGGCTTGAGGCCTCCAATGCTCTGGACACACCCTGAGACATCTTGACTGAACTGGGGAGCTTAGCAAGCATCCCATAGGTCACTTGGGGGGTCACCTGGTCACTAGTGCCTCCTGTACACTAGTAATACAAACAATAGGGGTTACACTGTAAGGGGGGGGCCTTGGGACATGGAAGGACTCTGCCTGACAGGGCAGGAGAAATGTACAGGGACACACCAAACCGTACTAGGCTACCACATGTGCCCTTCTGGAGTCCTAGACAGCTGAGTGACAGCTATTCAAGGGTTAACATTAACCATGTAATTTACCTAATGTTACTTATTGAAGACAGATATAAGGATGTCTACTCTAGTGGTCTACTAATAATCCATAAACTACCGTATTTTTCGCCATATAAGACTCACTTTTAATACAGCATATACACATTAAAACCCTGTCCTATCGGGTCAGTCCCTGTGGCCATCAACGGCCGGGACCCGTGGCTAATACACGACATCACCGATCGCGGTAATGCCCTGTATTAACCCTTCAGACGCGGCGATCAAAGCTGACCGCCGCGTCTGAAGCGAAAGTGAAACTAACCTGGCTGCTCAGTCGGGCTGTTCGGGACCACCGCGGTGAAATCGTGGCGTCCGGAACAGCTTACAGGACACTGGGAGGGACCGTACCTGCCTCCTCGGTGTCTACTCCGTGCCGGGATCCCCTGCATTGCCAGCGCTCTTCACGTCGTCGTGCACGCCGTCCTGTCATTCAATAGGAGCGGCGTGCTTAGTGTCGTGATGGCAGCAACGAAGAGCGAGGATACCGGGCAGCAGAGACGTTCCGGAGCGATGGGGACACCCCGGGGACGCGGCGACAGCGATGGAGGGCGACATCCAGGGCAGCGGTGACGAGTGCTGACGGTCCGGAATGGCGGGGACACGTGAGAACTACCTCCTATACGAGTGGTCTTCAACCTGCGGACTTCCAGATGTTGCAAAACTACAACTCCTGGCATGTCCGGACAGCCAACGGTTGTCCGGGCATGCTGGGAGTTGTAGTTTTGCAACATCTGGAGGTCCGCAGGTTGAAGATCACTGTCCTATACTTTACATTGTATTTGGTTCAGAATATTTTTTTTCTACATTTTCATCCTTTAAAATTGGGTGCGTCTTATATGGCGAAAAATATTTTTTTCTTGCAGTGACCTCTGCAGGGTACATGTGGTATTGCATGCTCACCTTATACTCTATGGCCGGCATTTATCAACGTAGGTGTAAGTGAAGCATTATTCTACACCTTTTTTTTTTTGGGTGCTGGTAGAAGCACCAGATTTATGAAATGATCAAAGAGCATTTGATACATTTTGTGCAGGTCACATTTTCTGACATTTATCTCTTCACATACACCAAAAAAGCTAAGTCTGGGCTGGTGTAGTTTTAGAGACTTTTCAGTGGCTTTGCGCCTTTTTTGCACCTTTTTGTCAAAAAGGCGCAGTACATAAAACCCTTCCATATCATGTGTATTGCCAAAAACCAGTAGATTGCAACTCAAAATTAGCAGAATTGTGTAAACGAAAAGGCGCAAAAAAGGCGCAAATAAACCCTGCTTGTGCCTTTTTTGCGCCTTTTCTAGACACAAAAATAAATAAATGATAAATGTCGGCCTATGGACTGGTCAGGTCTAACATCTTAGTGATACCCCAGCCTGGATCATTGATGGTGGTCCTGCGCTCACTGTATGACATCACTATGCCTTATTGTGGGTCTTTAGGAGGTAACACCTTGAGGACGTGTTCACACATTTAGGATTTTAATTAGGGTTATTGAATACTAAGCCAGACATAGATCTAAAGACAGGAGACGTCCCAGTCTTTACTTTATACGTGACCTCAATGTATGGGAGAGGCGGAGCCACAGTGTTTGTGTGTCTCCGCCTCTCCCATAGAGATGAATGGTGTTATGATCAGCTGACACGCCCAGTACAAAATGTGCTCTAAAAGAGCAGAGTCGGGGCCCCATATGGGAGAATGCGGGGGGTCCTAGCAATTGGACCCCCGTGAACAGACACTTATCTCCTATCCTCCTGTTAGAGGATACGTTTATTACTGCTGGATATCTTCTTTAAAGGGGTACTCCACCCCTTGACATCTTATCCCCTATCCAAAGGATAAGGGATAAGATGTCTGATCGCGGGGGTCCCCCTGCTGGGGACCCCCGCAATATAGCATGCGGCACTCACCTGTTTCTTGTCCGGAAGCGCTGGAGGGTCTGGGTCCCGTCCATGGGAACAGAAATTCGTGACTTCACGACCAGTCCCCTCAATGCAAGTCTGTGGGAGGGGGCGTGACGGCCGCCACGCCCCCTCCCATAGACTTGCATTGAGGGGACGGGACGTGACGCCAACCAGTGGTTGGAACCTAGACCCTCCAGCGCTTCTGGATAAGAAACAGGTGGGTGCCGCATGCTATATTGCGGGGGTCCCCAGTGGCGGGACCCCCGCAATCTGACATCTTATCCCCTATCCTTAGGATAGGGGATAAGTTTTTCAGGACTTGATATCTTCTCTAAGTTGCTCACGGAGGTCTGACCTCTAGGACTCTCTCTGACCCTGAGAATGAAAGGGGAAGCAGCACAAGTGCACTGCTACATCTTTAGAGAAGGGAACTGTGCAGGGTTCTTTATCTGTCCCATTTACTCCAATAATAATAATAACTTTTTATTTATATAGCTCACACAGATTTGGCAACACTATAATCAGTCCCTGTTCCCAGAAAATCTAAAGTCACCTATCAGCGTGTTTTTTGGGATATGGAAGGAAACCCATACAAACACAGGGAGAACAAACAAAATCCTTGCGGATATTTTCTTTGGTGGGATTTGAACCCAGGACCCCAGTGTGGCAAGACAATATTATTAACCATCGAGCCAGCGTGCTACACATCACAACTCTACTGCCATTCCGTGTACAGGGGGTGGCTGAGGGCCACAATGCAGGGAAAATAAGACAGTAAAGAGGCCTCAATGCAACAACAGCACTAGAGGGGGGGGGGGATTTATTTATATAAATATTTTTTTTTTGGCACATTTTAAAGAGTACCTCTCATGATCTTGTCAAATTTTATAATCCTCCCAGTTCACTGCCCCCATGATGATAAACCACCCCCTGCCTTTATTATTATTATTATTTTTTTAGTTTCCTACCTTGATATTGCTCTGTATTTTCTGCTCAGTCTCAGTCAGATTCACAGACTGGGAAGGGGCGTTCCCCAGCAGGCTGTGACATCATCTGAAGCCATACAGGGGAGAACTTCCTCCCTCACGCTGCTACACACAGCCCAGTGCAGTTCAGTGTGAGATGATCTATGATTGGCTAAGGCTGCACACACACACACACCCCACACCCCTCAGCACTCCAGACTACATTTCCTGATTTTGGACTTCTGCCAGGCCAGTAGGAGTCCAAAGTCTGTGCAAGAGATGGAGGGAAATGTGCTCTGGACAAGTAGGGAGACACCTAGTGGCAGCTTTTTTTTAAAACACAAATAAAACATAGAAAACTTCATTTTTTTTAAACAAAGTATAATACAAAGATTTATTATTTGCAATAAGGAGTGCAATAGCAAAAACTAGTTTTAATGAGAGTGACCATTTAAAGCTGTACTCTTTATTTCTGATGTTTTTTTTTTTTTTTTGCACTTGCGCCTTATGTTTTTGCAGTTTGCGCTCGCTTCATATTTTTGCACCTTTGCATTTATGTAGTGCGTACAGATAGGCGCTAGTTGCACTTATCATCTGCGTAAAAATACATTTTGCGTAAAAATTTGCGCAAGAATACTTTCTAGGACAAGTGGTTTCCCAACCAGAACGCCACCAGCTGTTGCAAAACCACAACTCCCAGCATGGGATATACAGATAAAGCTGGAGGGGAGGTGTATTACTACTATATATATACTGACAACATAGAGATAGCAGCAGTATACAGATAGAAATGGAGGGGAGATGTATAAATACTATATATCCTGATTCCATAGAGAGAGCAGCAGTATACAGATAGAACTGGAGGGGAGATGTATAACTACTATATATCCTAATCCCATAGAGATAGCAACAGTATACGGATAGAGCTGGAGGGGAGGTGTATTACTACTATATATACTGATACCATAGAGATAGCAGCAGTATACAGATAGAACTGGAGGAGAGGTGTATAACTACTATATATCCTGATTCCATAGATATAACAGCAGCAGTACACAGACAGAGCTGGAGGGGAGGTGCATTACTACTATATATACTAATACCAAAGAGATAGCAGTAGCAGTATACAGATAGAGCTGAGAGAGGAGGGTCTGCGAGATGGGAGATGGTATCTGGTAGGTAATTATGTCACCCTGTAATCCAGGTCTGACATCCTGTTACTCACATTAAGCACGATAACTTTCAGTTATCCTGGTGATCACATGACCCAGTTACAGTAATGAAACTTATGGATGCAGCTGGAATAAAACAAATGGTGCTGTAGGACTAGTGGTGGTGAATGTTTATGATATGGGCCAGTGTTCCCCAACCAGGGTGCCTCCAGCTGTTGCAAAACTACAATTCCCAGCATGCCCGGACAGCCTTCGGCTGTCCGGGCATGCTGGGAGTTGTAGTTTTGCAACAGCTGGAGGCACCCTGGTTGGGAAACACTGCCCTGGGATGTGTAAAATTTGCTGCCGCATGTCTTTTCCCTTGTTTAGCATCCTTTTAAGAATTTTCGCCATTTAATTATGTTGAATGCACGATTTCCTAAATTAGACACAGAAACACCTCCAGAAAAAAACTGCACAAACGAAAAGAAAATGTGCGCAAATTTTTACGCAAATGATAAATCTCTCCCATCCCTGTGTTTCCTTCCTTCTTATGATCAGTCGTGGTCCCAGAGGACAGACCAACACTGATCATAAAGTAACAGCAGAATCTTATCGCAACAATATAACTACTCAGTTTTATCAGTAAGGAGAATGGAAAAGCTGAGTGGCAAACAATATGGCTGACATTACTGTATGTCACCCAGCTTTCCCACCTCAGTGTGCACCTCAGAGGTCATGCTTAGACCTATAGTTCTACAAATCTACTTACTGACTACATTAGTGTGTGAAAATATTGTGGTCGTGTAAAGGGTTAATCGCCATTCGTGCATCCGCAGTTGAATTCGCACTAAACACGCGGCACAATCCCTCCAGGCTTTATTTGTTCCAAACTCTCAGTACAAGCGTCTCGGGACAGGTAGCAGTAATGTAACTAATCTGATCATTAAAATGATGACAATGATGAGGAATTTATATATATCTATTTTTTTTTTAAAGTGACAGCGCACTTTATTGCGCACAGACCCCTGACTAAGCCATGTGAAATTTGATTAATGTGCACAATTTTACATGGGATTTAGAGGCTAATTCTTATTTATTAATTTTTCTATCCTTTACACAATAGGAGCGGCAAACTGCGGAGCACAATGTCATAAATAATGCAGCGCTGGATTATCCCATAATTCCTAGTTGTCTCTGATTAGAATTTTAATATAAGGAACATTTGCTATAAATTAGTTATTGTGTTGTTAGTTCCTGGGATGATGTTTTGAAACATTGTAGCAGAGGTTTTGCCTTGAGGTTCCTGGGTCCTAAAAATATTGGAGAGGTGAGGGGGTATGGGAGAGGTGAGTGGTGGATCGGAGATGTGAGGGGGGATTAGAAAGGTTAGTGGGGGATGGGAGAGATGAGGGGGGGAACAGAAAGGTAAGGGGGGATGGGAGAGATGAAGGGGGATGGAAAGGGGTGAGTGGGGGGATCAGAGAGGTGAGTGGGAATTGGAAAGATTAGGGGGGTTAATAGAGGTGAGCAGGAATCAGAAATGTGAAGGGGGTTCGGAGAAGTGAAAGGGGATGGGAGAGGTGAGGGGGGATGGGAGAGGTGAGGGGGATCAGAAATGTGAAGGGGGTTCGGAGAAGTGAAAGGGGATGGGAGAAGTGAATGGAGATCAGATAGGTGAGGGGGATGGGAGAGGTGAGGGGGGATCAGAGAGGTGAGGAGGATCAGAGAGGTGAGGGGGATGGGAGAGGTGAGGGGGGATCAGAGAGGTGAGGGGGATGGGAGAGGTGAGGGGGGATCAGAGAGGTGAGGGGGATCAGAGAGGTGAGGGGGGATGGGAGAGGTGAGGGGGGATTGGAGAAGTGAAGGGGGATGGGAAGGGTGAATGGAGGGATCAGAGAGGTGAGTGGGGATGGGAGAGGTGAAGGGAATCGGAGAGGTGAACGAAGATCGCAGAGGTGAAGAGGGGTTGAGAGATGTGAGCAGAGATCAGAGAAGTGAGGGGTGATTGGATAGGGAGGGGGAATCGAAGAGGTGAGGGGGTATCGGAAAGGTGAAGGGGGATCAGAGAGGTGAGGGGTCATTGGAGAGGTAAGGGGGGATCAGAAAGGTGAGGGGCGATTGGAGAGGTGAGCGGGAATAGGAAAGGTGAGGAGGGTTCATAGAGGTGAGCAGGGATCGGAAATGTGACGTCACGAGGGGGCGGCCGTGAACACGGAAGCTCGCACGCAGTGTTTGGCGTAATGAACTTCTGGACGCTGCGAGCGGAGCTCCGAAAGGCAGGGCAGCGCACAACCCCTTTAAATAAAAATTACAAGAAAAAAGTCAAAAATTGCTCATTTTTGGTCACATCACATCTCAGAAAAAAAATGGAATTAAAAGTAATTAAAAAGTCATATATATATATATATATATATATATATATATATATATATACGCAATAGTGGTACTGACAAAAACTACAGATCATGGTAACAAAAATGAGCCCTTGTACGGCCTTATTTATTGAACAGCGTGTTTCTTCGAATTCTCTGCCACACTCCAAAAACATACAGGTAGGTTCATTTAGAATTTACACCGTCAATAAAGACAGTTGAGTGATGTGAGCGACGACCATCTCTGTGCAGCGCTACAGAATATGTTGTCGCTATAAAGAAAATGATTGTTAAATTAAGAAATGATTAGTGCATTATCTCTTGTTTACTCTTCCTTCCCTTCCTGCAGATCATGCTCCTGACTGACCCGGAGATTGAGAGCAGCCTCATGATTAGTTCAGATGAAGGGGCCACTTACCAGAAATACAGACTCAACTTCTACATCCAGAGCCTCCTGTTTCATCCCAAGCAAGAGGATTGGATCCTGGCCTACAGCCAAGACCAGAAGGTAAATGGAGTCCAAGTAAAGTAAAGAGACCTACAATGGTTCTAGACTGAGAGTTAGAATAAGGGCCACAGCTACCAGTAGCACAGAGTACTTCAGGAGAGGAGTATGCTAATATTGTGGCATTATACATTACATATTAGAAGCAGCACAATCCTCAGAAGCACAGAGCATTGCAGGATAGAAGAGCTCCGATTTTGTAGAGCATTGACTGAGAAGTATTCCTGGGCTTGTCTATGTTAGGGATGAGGGTTCAGACTCACAACCATCAGAGTATCTCATTCTGGAGGAACTTACCCTTAATAGACAACCCATTGAGTCAAATGAACACAGTGTAATACTTCATTTTCCCTGTGGTGGCGCTGGTGAACCTTTGATCGTTGAGAGCAGCAGGACACTATGTGATCAGCTCATCCTTGGGGACCTTTCTAACTAAAACCAGTATTATCCAATGTGGATAACCCCTTTACAGAACACTAGACCAATTTTTTTTCCAACCTTAAAGTGTTACTGTAAATAGTAAGAAAAAAAATGCTTAAGTGTAGTAATGTGCACTAAGACCTGTATGGGTAATAATACATGTGTATATGTAAAATACCTTTTGATCTATGTATTACTGTGATGAGTCTTTCTGGATTTCTAAGAGAGGCTGGGGGCGTTTTCCTTGGAGTATGATGAGTTCTTCTCCCCTCCCTCCTCTCCCCCTCCATACCTCCTCTCCCCCCCCCCTCCTTACCTCCTCTCCCTCCCTCCTCCCCCTCCCTCCTTTCCTCCTCCCTCTCTCCCCATCATAAGCTCTGCACAAACATTTTTACATTTGCAAAGTTTTCTACCTAAATGCATGCTCTATATAACTCTAATGCAGCCATGTGAAACTGTGTGGGGCAAGAAAAGAAGAAAAACCTACATTTTGTGCCAAAAAAAGAAAGATTTTTGCATTTTCACAGCTTTGTAACCAAACTGCATGCTTTTTTATAACCCTAAAGCGGCAATGTAGAACCAATATGGTGCAAATAAACAAGAAACGTTTTGCTAAAATGACCAAAGAGAAACCATTTTTCATATTAATAATAGTTTAACACCTTGTATTGCTTGTCACTGTGCGTGGACATGCTCTTCTTAAAGACTGAAAGCTGTCTGCATCTTTTCTGTGCTCTGAGGAACAGAATGGAGATAACCACACCTCCCTCCCCCCTACCCTAAGATATTTTGGTCTTTTTTTTTTTTTTTTTTAAAGAACCAACTTTATAAACCCTTTTTTTTCACATCTTTAGCAATATTTTTTTTTTAATGAAGTATATTAAGAAAGTGCTTAGTTTTTAAGAAAGTATTAAATGGAAAATTGTTTCTACAGTGTGGGCATCAGTAGCATATAGAAAAAAAGGGAATAGGCGCTAACTAGTGTCTAAATGCTCTAGGTGTACAGAGGTCGGTAGCAAAAGTTGGATGTAGGCTATATATTTGCCCCCAAAAAATAAAGCGAGAGCTACTGCCTCCACCTGATGCACCTGCACACTGATTGGCCATTACAAGGAAGTCCATAAAGAAAAGAGGAAAAAATTAAAGAAAAAAAAAGAAAAATAATAAATATATATATATATATATATATATATATATATATATATATATATATATATATATGTAAAATATATATATATATATATATATATATATATATATATTTTTTTTTTTTTTAAATATATAGCATTGGAGGCAGTGGTGCAAATGGTGCCAACCTGCAAATAAAACCACCGTAACCAGACTGACATAAGAAAATAATAAAAGATTCATTTGAACAACACGTTTCGAGAGTTGTTCATCTCCTCGTCAAGTCCTGTAGAGAACCTCTTAAGAAAATAACAAAAGATTTATTTGAACAACATGTTTTATGTCAGTCCGGTAACTGTAGTCTTATTTGCCGGTTAGGGCCATTTCATACGTATCTGTTGCTAATGATTCTTCGGAGTCTGTTGTTCTCTACCACAGTGTGGACATGTCCTCTATTATGGTGAGATTCATCCTCCAAGGCTTCTTCTAACCAGTTTCTTATATTTTTACCCCCGCAGTTGTACAGCTCGTCGGAGTTCGGAAGACGTTGGCTGCTTCTAAGTGAATCGGTGGCACCAAATCGATTTTATTGGTAAGATTTCAATGGTTATCCAAAATGGGCGACGTGATGGATATTGACCTGACCATCTGTTTCACGTCACATAAGCATCTGGTTATTTTGTTTAAATTTGGCTCTTTGAAAACACATTAAACTGATCTCTCGATCTCCATTCTGACATTACAAGCCTGCATGATGTTAAAGGGGTATTCCAAGAAAAAATTTATTTTTATATATCAACTGGCTCCAAAAATTTAAACAGATTTGTAAATTACTTCTATTAAAAAATCTTAATCCTTCCAATAATTTTCATCTGCTGAAGTTGAGTTGTTCTTTTCTGTCTGACAACAGTGCTGTTACGCCGAGCGCTCCGGGTCCCCGCTCCTCCCCGGAGCGCTCGCTACACTCTCCCCGCTGCAGCGCTCCGGTCAGATCCACTGTCCCGGGGCGCTGCGATTCCGCTTCCAGCCGGGATGCGATTCGCGATGCGGGTAGCGCCCGCTCGCGATGCGCACCCCGGCTCCCGTACCTGACTCGCTCTCCCTCGGTCCTGTCCCGGCGCGCGCGGCCCCGCTCCCTAGGGCGCGCGCGCGCCGGGTCTTTGCGATTTAAAGGGCCACTGCGCCGCTGATTGGCGCAGTGATTCCAATTAGTGTCTTCACCTGTGCACTTCCCTATATCACCTCACTTCCCCTGCACTTCCTTGCCGGATCTTGTTGCCATCGTGCCAGTGAAAGCGTTCCTTGTGTGTTCCTAGCCTGTGTTCCAGACCTCCTGCCGTTGCCCCTGACTACGATCCTTGCTGCCTGCCCCGACCTTCTGCTACGTCCGACCTTGCTTCTGCCTACTCCCTTGTACCGCGCCTATCTTCAGCAGCCAGAGAGGTGAGCCGTTGCTAGTGGATACGACCTGGTCACTACCGCCGCAGCAAGACCATCCCGCTTTGCGGCGGGCTCTGGTGAAAACCAGTAGTGCCTTAGAACCGGTCCACTAGCACGGTCCTCGCCATCCCTCTCTGGCACAGAGGATCCACCTCCTGCCAGCCGGCATCGTGACAGTAGATCCGGCCATGGATCCCGCTGAAGTTCCTCTGCCAGTTGTCGCTGACCTTACCACGGTGGTCGCCCAGCAGTCACAACAGATAGCGCAACAAGGCCAACAGCTGTCTCAACTGACCGTTATGCTACAGCAGTTACTACCACAGCTTCAGCAGTCATCTCCTCCGCCAGCTCCTGCACCTCCTCCGCAGCGAGTGGCCGCTCCTGGTCTACGCCTATCCTTGCCGGATAAATTTGATGGGGACTCTAAGTTTTGCCGTGGCTTTCTTTCCCAATGTTCCCTGCATCTGGAGATGATGTCGGACCTGTTTCCCACTGAAAGGTCTAAGGTGGCTTTCGTAGTCAGCCTTCTGTCTGGAAAAGCCCTGTCATGGGCCACACCGCTCTGGGACCGCAATGACCCCGTCACTGCCTCTGTACACTCCTTCTTCTCGGAAATCCGAAGTGTCTTTGAGGAACCTGCCCGAGCCTCTTCTGCTGAGACTGCCCTGTTGAACCTGGTCCAGGGTAATTCTTCCGTTGGCGAGTATGCCGTACAATTCCGTACTCTTGCTTCAGAATTATCCTGGAATAATGAGGCCCTCTGCGCGACCTTTAAAAAAGGCCTATCCAGCAACATTAAAGATGTTCTGGCCGCACGAGAAATTCCTGCTAATCTACATGAACTTATTCACCTAGCCACTCGCATTGACATGCGTTTTTCCGAAAGGCGTCAGGAGCTCCGCCAAGATATGGACTCTGTTCGCACGAGGCGTTTCTTCTCCTCGGCTCCTCTCTCCTCTGGTCCCCTGCAATCTGTTCCTGTGCCTCCCGCCGTGGAGGCTATACAGGTCGACCGGTCTCGCCTGACACCTCAAGAGAGGACACGACGCCGCATGGAGAACCTCTGCCTGTACTGTGCTAGTACCGAACACTTCCTGAGGGATTGTCCTATCCGTCCTCCCCGCCTGGAAAGACGTACGCTGACTCCGCACAAAGGTGAGACAGTCCTTGATGTCTACTCTGCTTCTCCACGTCTTACTGTGCCTGTGCGGATGTCTGCCTCTGCCTTCTCCTTCTCTACTGTGGCCTTCTTGGACTCTGGATCTGCAGGAAATTTTATTTTGGCCTCTCTCGTCAACAGGTTCAACATCCCTGTGACCAGTCTCGCCAGACCCCTTTACATCAATTGTGTAAACAATGAAAGATTGGACTGTACCATACGTTTCCGCACGGAGCCCCTTCTTATGAGCATCGGATCTCATCATGAGAGGATTGAACTTTTGGTCCTCCCCAATTGCACCTCGGAAATTCTCCTTGGACTTCCCTGGCTTCAACTTCATTCCCCAACCCTGGATTGGTCCACTGGGGAGATCAAGAGTTGGGGGTCCTCTTGTTCCAAGGACTGTCTAAAACCGGTTCCCAGTAACCCTTGCCGTGACTCTGTGGTTCCTCCAGTAACCGGTCTCCCTAAGGCCTATATGGACTTCGCGGATGTTTTCTGCAAAAAACAAGCTGAGACTCTACCTCCTCACAGGCCTTATGATTGTCCTATCGACCTCCTCCCGGGCACTACTCCACCCCGGGGCAGAATTTATCCTCTCTCTGCCCCAGAGACTCTTGCCATGTCTGAATACGTCCAGGAAAATTTAAAAAAGGGCTTTATCCGTAAATCCTCCTCTCCTGCCGGAGCCGGATTTTTCTTTGTGTCCAAAAAAGATGGCTCCCTACGTCCTTGCATTGACTACCGCGGTCTTAATAAAATCACGGTTAAGAACCGCTACCCCCTACCCCTCATCTCTGAACTCTTTGATCGCCTCCAAGGTGCCCACATCTTTACTAAATTGGACTTAAGAGGCGCCTATAACCTCATCCGCATCAGAGAGGGGGATGAGTGGAAAACGGCATTTAATACCAGAGATGGACACTTTGAGTATCTGGTCATGCCCTTTGGCCTGTGCAACGCCCCTGCTGTCTTCCAAGACTTTGTTAATGAAATTTTTCGTGATCTGTTATACTCCTGTGTTGTTGTATATCTGGACGATATCCTAATTTTTTCCGCCAATCTAGAAGAACACCGCCAGCATGTCCGTATGGTTCTTCAGAGACTTCGTGACAATCAACTCTATGCCAAAATTGAGAAATGTCTGTTTGAATGCCAATCTCTTCCTTTTCTAGGATATTTGGTCTCTGGCCAGGGACTACAAATGGATCCAGACAAACTCTCTGCCGTCTTAGATTGGCCACGCCCCTCCGGACTCCGTGCTATCCAACGCTTTTTGGGGTTCGCCAATTATTACAGGCAATTTATTCCACATTTTTCTACCGTTGTGGCTCCTATCGTGGCTTTAACCAAAAAAAATGCCGATCCCAAGTCTTGGCCTCCTCAAGCGGAAGACGCCTTTAAACGACTCAAGTCTGCCTTTTCTTCAGCTCCCGTGCTCTCCAGACCTGACCCTTCCAAACCCTTCCTATTGGAGGTTGATGCCTCCTCAGTGGGAGCTGGAGCTGTTCTTCTACAAAAAAATTCTTCCGGGCATGCTGTTACTTGTGGTTTTTTTCTAGGACCTTTTCTCCGGCGGAGAGGAACTACTCCATCGGGGACCGAGAGCTTCTAGCCATTACATTAGCACTTGAGGAATGGAGGCATCTGCTGGAGGGATCAAGATTTCCAGTTATTATTTACACCGACCACAAGAACCTCTCCTACCTCCAGTCTGCCCAACGGCTGAATCCTCGCCAGGCCCGGTGGTCTCTGTTCTTTGCCCGATTTAATTTTGAGATTCACTTTCGTCCTGCCGATAAGAACATTAGGGCCGATGCTCTCTCTCGTTCCTCGGATGCCTCAGAAGTTGAACTTTCTCCGCAACACATCATTCCACCTGACTGCCTGATCTCCACTTCCCCTGCCTCCATCAGGCAAACTCCTCCAGGAAAGACCTTTGTTTCTCCACGCCAACGCCTCGGAATCCTCAAATGGGGTCACTCCTCCCATCTCGCAGGTCATGTGGGCATCAAGAAATCTGTGCAACTCATCTCCCGCTTCTATTGGTGGCCGACTCTGGAGACGGATGTTGTGGACTTTGTGCGAGCCTGCACTATCTGTGCCCGGGATAAGACTCCTCGCCAGAAGCCCGCTGGTTTTCTTCATCCCCTGCCTGTCCCCGAACAGCCTTGGTCTCTGATTGGTATGGATTTTATTACTGATTTACCCCCTTCCCGTGGCAACACTGTTATTTGGGTGGTCGTTGATCGATTCTCCAAAATGGCACATTTCATCCCTCTTCCTGGTCTTCCTTCAGCGCCTCAGTTGGCTAAACAATTTTTTGTACACATTTTTCGTCTTCACGGGTTGCCTACGCAGATCGTCTCGGATAGAGGCGTCGAATTCGTGTCTAAATTCTGGAGGGCTCTCTGTAAACAACTCAAGATTAAATTAAATTTTTCTTCTGCATATCATCCCCAGTCCAATGGACAAGTAGAAAGAATTAACCAGGTCTTGGGTGATTATTTGCGACATTTTGTTTCCTCCCGCCAGGATGACTGGGCAGATCTCCTTCCATGGGCCGAATTCTCGTATAACTTCAGAGTCTCTGAATCTTCCTCCAAATCCCCATTTTTCGTGGTGTACGGCCGTCACCCTCTTCCCCCCCTCCCTACCCCCTTGCCCTCTGGTCTGCCCGCTGTGGATGAAATTTCTCGTGACCTTTCCATCATATGGAGAGAGACCCAAAATTCTCTCTTACAGGCTTCATCACGCATGAAGAAGTTCGCGGATAAGAAAAGAAGAGCTCCTCCCGTTTTTTCCCCTGGAGACAAGGTATGGCTCTCCGCTAAATATGTCCGCTTCCGTGTCCCTAGCTACAAGTTGGGACCACGCTATCTTGGTCCTTTCAAAATTTTGTGTCAGATTAATCCTGTCTCTTACAAACTTCTTCTTCCTCCTTCTCTTCGTATCCCTAATGCCTTTCACGTCTCTCTTCTTAAACCTCTCATCCTCAACCGTTTTTCTCCCAAATCTGTTCCTCCCACTCCTGTTTCCGGCTCCTCGGACATCTTCTCTGTCAAAGAAATCTTAGCTTCTAAAAAGGTCAGAGGGAAAACTTTTTTTTTAGTGGACTGGGAAGGTTGTGGTCCTGAAGAGAGATCCTGGGAACCTGAGGACAACATCCTAGACAAAAGTCTGCTCCTCAGGTTCTCAGGCTCTAAGAAGAGGGGGAGACCCAAGGGGGGGGGTACTGTTACGCCGAGCGCTCCGGGTCCCCGCTCCTCCCCGGAGCGCTCGCTACACTCTCCCCGCTGCAGCGCTCCGGTCAGATCCACTGTCCCGGGGCGCTGCGATTCCGCTTCCAGCCGGGATGCGATTCGCGATGCGGGTAGCGCCCGCTCGCGATGCGCACCCCGGCTCCCGTACCTGACTCGCTCTCCCTCGGTCCTGTCCCGGCGCGCGCGGCCCCGCTCCCTAGGGCGCGCGCGCGCCGGGTCTTTGCGATTTAAAGGGCCACTGCGCCGCTGATTGGCGCAGTGATTCCAATTAGTGTCTTCACCTGTGCACTTCCCTATATCACCTCACTTCCCCTGCACTTCCTTGCCGGATCTTGTTGCCATCGTGCCAGTGAAAGCGTTCCTTGTGTGTTCCTAGCCTGTGTTCCAGACCTCCTGCCGTTGCCCCTGACTACGATCCTTGCTGCCTGCCCCGACCTTCTGCTACGTCCGACCTTGCTTCTGCCTACTCCCTTGTACCGCGCCTATCTTCAGCAGCCAGAGAGGTTGAGCCGTTGCTAGTGGATACGACCTGGTCACTACCGCCGCAGCAAGACCATCCCGCTTTGCGGCGGGCTCTGGTGAAAACCAGTAGTGCCTTAGAACCGGTCCACTAGCACGGTCCTCGCCATCCCTCTCTGGCACAGAGGATCCACCTCCTGCCAGCCGGCATCGTGACAAGTGCTCTCTGCTGACATCTCTGTCTGTTTTGGGAACTGCACAGAGTAGAAGAGGTTTGCTATGGGGATTTGCTTCTACTCTGGATAGTTGCTGAGACAGGTGTCATCAGAGAGCACTTAGACAGAAAAGAACAACTCAACTTCAGCAGCTCATGAGTACTGAAAGGATTACGATTTTCCAATAGAAGTAATTTACAAATCTGTCTAACTTTCCTGGAGAACCCCTTTAACATTCTCCTGTGTCTCTGTCGGTCGCTGTCAATCTCCCCCACCCCCCATTGCATTGAGAAACATCTAACAGGGTCTACAATGTTAAAATATTTAGGTGGTACCCTGCCAGGACCTCACACCTCAATGATGTCATCAGAGAACTGCATATCTCTGCAGCCTTTGCTGCGGGTGCATGACCATTCGGTAGCAAAGGCTACAGAGAAATTTAATTCTCTGATGACATCATTGAGGTGGAAGGTCCTGGCAGGGTACCAGCTTAATATATTTTTAAGATAAGGCCTCTCAACCTGAAGAAAAATGGTGACCTACTGGGGGTCAAGTCATATTTCTTAGGACCTCTTAAAGACACCTCAGCCATATATTAGAATACTGTGATTGACATGGGATATTTGGAGCCCAGCAGGGGCTTAGCGGCCTCCAAAATTCTTACATGGAAGTAAAAAAGAACAACCAGAACTCTTCCTAGAGTTGCTTCCCCACCAGTCCAATTTTGAAGAGACATGACCAAGAACCCAATCCATAACCAATTTTCTAATGTACTTTGTTTTTTTTTTAGAAAAAAAAGTTTTCTATGTTTTATTTGTGTTTAAAAAAGTTTCCACTAGGTGTCTCCCTACTTGTCCAGAGCACATTTCCCCCAATCTCTTTCACAGACTTTGGACTCCTGCTGGCCTGGAAATGGTCTGGAGTGCTATGGGGGGGGGGGGGGGGTTGTGCAGCCCTTAGCCATTCTTAGCTCATCTCACACTGAACTGCTCTGGGCTGTGCGTAGCAGAGTGAGGGAGGAAGTTCTCCCCTGTATGGCTTCAGATGATGTCACAGCCTGCTGGGGAACGCCCCTTCCCAGTCTGTGAATCTGATGAGACTGAGCAGAAAATACAGAGCAATATCAAGGTAGAAAACAAAAAATATTATAAAAATAAAGGCAGGGGGTGGTTTATCATGATGGGGGCAGTGACCTGGGAGGATTATAAAATGTAACAAGATCATGACAGGTACTAGACCACTAACTCATGGGACCCATGCCAATCAGTGGCAGTAGTGCAATGTTTACCAGATCTCATACATTGCTGTATTTTTTGTAGTGATGGTGCAAGGTACAGGTCGGGAGTCGGACCCCCACCAATAACATATTAATGACCTATCCTGGGTTTAGACCGTCAATTATAAGGCTGAATTGCCCCTTTAATAAAGAAAACATTTCATGAACTAATTGTACTTGGCTCCGCACATAGCTTTGTAATTTTACAACATCGTGTAGTAATAAATATGGGGTAACTATGCCTAAATTTCCCCAGACTCCTCCAGAGTAACATATGGTTTAATAGTCTCGGCCTGGAATCGTTATGTGACTTTAGGGGATCCATTCACTGATTATACAGGCTGTTGAGATTATTAATCCAATATAAAAGCCAAATCGGCGACTATTCATGTCATTTACTAGAACACAAGGCCCTGAAGATAAGCGGCTAATGAATGTCTATTGCTTGTCAGTGTGTGCGTTGTGCTGGAGAATAGGAATGCGCCTATTACCGACAGCCTATTGATTTACATGTGTATGTATACATTGTATTCAGGAACAATATTGTGGAAACGTTCGCGTTGTTAGGATCGCTTTAGAATGTAAAAGTTTTAAAAAAAGGGAACAAAGGTTTCTCCCACGCGTTTGAGCGTGAGATCGTAATTATGGAAATATTCTATGAGACTTGAAAGGCGTAGACTCTGCCTATAAAGAAATGGAAATGTTCTGTCCCACAAAAAAAAAATAATGTTTGCCACCCATATCGTTTTAATTGGGTTGTACGTAGGACGGCGAGAGAATATGAATGTTATACAACTCTTTGAACGTTGGGAGATCCGGAAGACGTTTTGTGATTATGGTATTGGATTTCTACATAGAGGTCACAGCTAGAACGGATATTGGATGTAACCAACCAACAGATAGATAAATATGAGATAGATAGATATGAGATAGATAGATATGAGATAGATATGAAATAGATAGATATGAAATAGATAGATATCTATGAGATAGATAGATAGATATGAGATAGATAGATATGAGATAGATAGATAGATATGAGATAGATAGATAGATATGAGATAGATGGGTAGATATGAGATAGATAGATAGATAGATAGATAGATAGATAGATAGATATGAGATAGATATGAGATAGATAGATAGATAGATAGATAGATAGATATGAAATATATAAACAGATAGATAGATAGATAGATATGAGATAGATACATATATAGATAGATATGAGATAGATAGATATGAGAAAGATAGATATGAGATAGATAGATAGATAGATAGATAGATATGAGATAGATATGAGATAGATAGATAGATAGATATGAGATAGATAGAGAGATAGATAGATAGATAGATAGATAGAAATGAGATAGATAGATAGATAGATAGATAGATAGATAGATAGATAGAAAGATATGAGATAGATAGATAGATATGAGATAGATAGATAGATAGATATGAAATAGATATGAGATAGATAGATAGATATGAGATAGATATGAGATAGATAGATAGATAGATAGATATGAGATAGATATATATGAGATAGATATGAGATAGATAGATAGATATGAGATAGATATGAGATAGATAGATAGATAGATATGAGATAGATAGATAGATATGAGATAGATAGATAGATAGATAGATAGATAGATAGATATGAGATAGATAGATATCTGTTTTGGGGAGAGCAGCACATCCAAGTGAGTAGCAAATCGGTGGGTGCCGACAATCTCTGGGACCCCGGTCCTGGGTCCAAATTCAGCCAGAGAGAAGAAAGGCGACTGCAGCACACCGGAATTATTCAAGTGAAAAAAAGGTTTATTCCAAGTGAACAAGCTACGTTTCTGTGGTCTCACACCAGCTTGACAAAGGTGGTGTGAGACCACAGAAACGTAGCTTGTTCACTTGGAATAAACCTTTTTTTCACTTGAATAATTCCGGTGTGCTGCAGTCGCCTTTCTTCTCTCTAGATAGATAGATATGAGATAGATAGATATGAGATAGATAGATAGATAGATATGAGATAGATAGATAGATAGATAGATAGATATGAGATAGATAGATATGAGATAGATAGATAGATAGATATGAGATAGATAGATAGATATGATATAGATAGATAGATAGATATGAAATAGATAGATATGAGATAGATAGATATGAGATAGATAGATATGAGATAGATAGATAGATAGATAGATATGAGATAGATAAATATGAGATAGATAGATAGATAGATATGAGATAGATAGATATGAGATAGATAGATAGATAGATAGATATGAGATAGATAGATAGATAGATAGATATGAGATAGATAGATATGAGATAGATAGATAGATAGATATGAGATAGATAGATAGATATGATATAGATAGATAGATAGATATGAAATAGATAGATATGAGATAGATAGATATGAGATAGATAGATATGAGATAGATAGATAGATAGATAGATATGAGATAGATAAATATGAGATAGATAGATAGATAGATAGATATGAGATAGATAGATATGAGATAGATAGATAGATAGATAGATAGATATGAGATAGATAGATATGAGATATATAGATTGATATGAGATAGATAGATAGATATGAGATAGATAGATATGAGATAGATAGATATGAGATAGATAGATAGATAGATATGAGATAGATAGATATGAGATAGATAGATAGATAGATAGATATGAGATAGATAGATATGAGATATATAGATTGATATGAGATAGATAGATAGATATGAGATAGATAGATAGATAGATGGATAGATATATTGATAGATAGGAACAAATGGTAGGAGCAGCACAACCTTTTCAGTAGGCAGGGATAGCGGGTGCCCATGGATAATAACCTGGTCCCAGTCGCAGATCAGGTATAAGTAACCAAACAAAGAATTCCAGCAGCACTCCAAGTATTCAAAGCCAATGCAGTGTTTATTGACCCATGTTAGCAGTGGATGCCCTATGATCTGTTTCTGCACACACAACCGACCAATACATCTCAAGCCAGTTTACATGGGACTGATTAGTAACCTACAAAACCCTATAAGCTCCCAGTGTTATCACAATGCACCAAGGCAAACTCAGCTCTACTACACTCTTTATAAACTCAACTAAGACTAAGTGCTGGGAAGCCATCGGACCATTCATCTGGCGAAACCATCGGACCATTCATCTGGCGAAACCATCGGACCATTCATCTGGCGAAAACCAACCCGTCATGGAACTTCTACAACTTTTGTAGTGCAGGAAATAGTTTTTTCCTAAAAATCCCGGGAGCTCAGTTCTGGTCTCTCCGTTCCGTCAGTTCCCTTTATTTGTAGGAAGCTTCGATTACCCCGAGCAGCTCCGCATACATTATAACAGAAGAGCGCGGCTTCTAACTGGAACGTTCAGTGGAACAATCTCGTTCGGCGCCAAAGATTTATGGTCGCAGATTCGCACCAATGCAGATATTTGCAGAAGATAAATCCCTCAATACAAATAGCAGCTATAATTGAATTACAAAGCCATTATCATGTGCGGAGTAGAGAGACGTTATGGCTGTATTTTGACAAGATAATGTTTGCTAAAGTATTTCTGCTCATCCAGTCATTCCGCCGTAGGTATCTGGCAAAACATGTTCTCATTCTGCTTATTTTTATGGGATATTACCTCTGTAGATAGTGTCAGGGAGTTACTAAATGATGGCGCTGCTATTGTCACGGCTTCTCTCTTTAGGATGGTTCCTGTATAATGTTTGAAGTAAGGCTGCGTTCACACGTCCGTTTCCCCTCAAAAATAAAAACGGACAATAACGAATGCAAAGGGATGTTATCCGTTTGGAGCCGTTATTGTTCAGTTAATAAACCAAAAAAATATATATCTTTTTTTTTGTTCTGAGCATGCTCAGAAGTAAAAACGGGTCAAAAAACTGATTGAAAAAACGGATGCAAACAGATAAGGCTGGGTTCACACTACGTTTTTGCCATACTGTTTTCAATCTGTTTTTCTAAAGAAAACCGTATGGCAAAAAAACGGATGAAACAGTATGGGAAAAAGTAAACTGTATGCGTTTTTAAATAGTATACTGTTTTTAAAAGTGCATACAGTTCCGTCCGTTTTTATAGAAAAAAAAAACATACGTTTTTGAAAATTTTGTCCATTTTTAATGGGAGGGGTCTTGGGTGGGGACTTTAGGATTCAAATGCGCATGTGCAAAGTAAAAATGTATACGTTTTTCCCGTATGGAACCGTATACATGTGCGTTTCCCATTGACGTCCATGTTAAAAAAAATGTATGCGGTTGCAGTACGGTTTGTAAACCGGAGACAAAATTGTGGTCAACCACGGTTTTGACTCATGTTTAAAAACCGTACTGCAACCACACACGTTTTTTTTAACATGGACGTCATTGGGAAACGCACATGTATACGGTTCCATACGGGAAAAACGTATACGTTTTTACTTTGCACATGCGCATTTGAATCCTAAAGTCCCCACCCAAGACCCCTCCCATTAAAAATGGACAACATTTTCTAAAACGTATGTTTTTTTTTTCTATAAAAACTGACGGAACTGTATGCACTTTTAAAAACAGTATACTGTTTAAAAACGCATACGGTTTACTTTTTTCCATACTGTTCCATCCGTTTTTTTGCCATACGGTTTTCTTTAGAAAAACGGATTGAAAACAGTATGGCAAAAACGTAGTGTGAACCCAGCCTAACATTAAAGACTCATCCGTTTTTGCAATACAGTTCCTGTATCAGGTTTTGGATGAAAAACAGATTCCTCAAAAGCGGACTAAACTGTATCAAAAAGTGTGTACAAATTTTAACCCATATACGGTTGAAAACCGTTTATGGTTTGAAAAATGATGTCCGGTTGCATCCGTTTTTTAAGAAAAAAATGTATATGTTTTTCACTTTTCACTCCATTTTGAATAAAGTTTCACTTGTTTGATTGAAATTCCAAGAAAAAAAAACTGTGCAAAGTCAAAAACCATATGGTGAAAACCGGATGGAACTGTACGCACATACGGTTCCGTACGGTTCCCATTGACTCCCATGTTAAAAAAAAAGTTTTTCACCCGAACCAAGAAACGTGGTAGACTACGGTTTTGGGTACGGGTAAAAAACTGGATAAAACCGTATGGGATGCAAAACGGACTAAACCGGATGATGCATTTGACATACGGTTTACAATGTTAAGTCAATGCATACAGTTTTCTATACGGTTCTGTACGGTTTTTAACTTGAAACCGTATACGGGAACTGTATAACAAAAACGTGGTGTGCGTGCACCCTTAAATTTACCGTATACCATCTACTGATTTTTTTTTACAATCCTTTCACATCAGTTTGCACCCGATGCGCTCATTTCTGTTTTTTTGGGGGGGAGAAAAAGTATTTTCTACGTAAAAAAAAAAAAATACGGAAATGAGCGCAGACTGGTGCAAACAGATGTGAAAGGATTGTAAAAAATTCCCATTGACATCAACGGGATTATTTTACAACCATTTGTAATCCGTTTACAAGCAGCAGTAATGGAACCTGAACAGGGAAGAAAAAAAAAAAAAAAAAACGGGGACAGACGGTCGTGTGAACGCACCCTAAGAACTAAACTTTATGGGGGTTGTGTTGGATCAGGAAATATGGCAGCTTCTTCACTCTTGTCTATGGCATGTGTCTGCTTGAATGGGGATAAGCTGCAATACCAGACACGGCCACACAGACAGGGGTGGCAGTGTTTTCAGATATATAGGAAAACCATTTCTTTTCTAATTTGATCTAACCCCTTTAAAGGAGTAATCTGCCGAAAAATTACTTATCTCCTATCCAAATGTCTGATCACGGGGATCCCGCCTCTGGGCCGGCAGCAGCAGTGTCCGGGACACGGAAGTTTGGAGCTTTCATGTTTGTGATGTCCCGCCATGCCCCCTCCATTCATGTCTATGGGAGGGGCGTGACGGCTACTACGTAGCCGTCACGCCCCCTCCCATAGACATGAATGGAGGGGGCGTAGCGGCTGTAGTCACCAGTCATCCGGCACGGAGCAGTTTGCTCCGTGCACGGATGACTAGGGTGCTGCAGCGGAGATCGCGGGGGTCCCGGCACTGGAATCAGACATCTTATCCCCTATCCTTTGGATATAGGATAAGATGTTTTGGGGCGGAGTACCCCTTTAAAGTTGGATGGTGATGCAAAACAAGCACCAACCCTAAATGGAGCCAACATATCAAGACCACTAGACACTACGCTATGGAGAATTTTGCATTGTACCATAACCATTAGACCATGCCTTACTAAGGCTGTGTTCACACCACGTTTTTGCAATACAGTTCCCGTATACGTTTTCAACTGAAAACCGTACGGAACCGTGTTGAAAACCGTATGCATTGACTCTCCATTGAAAACCGCATGCCACACGATGCATCAGGTTGTGTCCGTTTTGCATCTTGTACGGTTTTGTCAGTTTTTTTTCCTATACCCAAAACCGCAGTCTACCACAGTTTTTGGTCCGGGTGAAAAACCATATTGAAACGTAAACATTTTTTTTAACATGGGAGTCAATGGGAACCGAAAAGAAACGTATGTGCGTACGATTCCATCCGGTTTTCACCATACGGTTTTGACTTTGCACAGTATTTTTTCTTGGAATTTCAATCAAACAAGTGAAACTTTATTCATAATGCAATGAAAAGTTTAAAATGTATACAGATGCAACCGGACATCATTTTTCAAACTGTATACAGTTTTCAATCGTGTACGGATTAAAATTTGTACACATGTTTAGTCCGGGTTTTGAGGAATCCGTTTTTCGTTCAAAAACCTGATTTGGGAACTGTATTGCAAAAACGTGGTGTGAACCAACCCTAAGACGACTACAGTGTAACACAACAACAAGGCACTTCCTTACTGGGACCACCACACTATATCACTACTAAGAGGAAGCTCCTTACTTGGATTACCCCATTGATCCATCGGTACCAGTCACTTTCATACTGGGAAGACCTTATTGTACCGTATCCACTAGGCTGATAAACTGAGAACCTGCATATAACACAACCACCGATCTCTTTCCTCCCAACTAAACCTCCACTTGACTGTCCCATCGTATACAGATCTTTGCCCTACTTAAAGGGGTACTCCGCCCCTAGACATCTTATCCCCTATCCAAAGGATAGGGGATAACATATCAGATCGCCGCGGTCCCGCTGCTGGGGATCCCCGCTGCGGCACTGCGCTATCATTACAGCACAGAGCGAGTTCGCTCTGTGCGTAATGACGGGTAGTACAGGGGATGGAGCCGTGTGACGTCATGGCCCGTCCCCTTAATGCAAGTCTATGGCAGGGGGTGTGACGACCGCCGCGCCCCCTCCCATAGACTTGTATTGAAAGGGGCGGGTCATGACGTCACGAGGGGGCGGGCCGTGATGTCACGAGGGGCGGAGCCGTGACGTAACGATGCTCCGGCCCCTGTATTGCGCGTCATTAAGTGCAGAGCGAACTCGCTCTGTGCTGTAATGATAGCGCAGTGCCGCAGCGGGGATCCCGGGCTCCCCAGCAGCGGGACTGCGGCGATCTGACATCTTATCCCCTATCCTTTGGATTGGGGATAAGATGTCTAGGGGCGGAGTACCCCTTTAAATTACACCACTGTACAACAACCGCCAGACACTTCCCAATTGAGACTATCCCACTGAACTACCTCCACCAGATACAGTACTTACACCACTTTACTAAAATCACCAGGCACTTTTCTTTGGAGTCCTTACCACTGTACCAAGACCAATGAGAGTAATCCGCAGTACCACAGCCATTGGGTTTTGGCCTTCAAACACTATCCCCTAAACCACTAACATAATCCAACTTATTGGTGCTACCAAATTGAACCTACACACACATCGAGCATTGCCATTAGTGATGAGTGGCAGGGACCATATTCGAATTCACGATATTTCGCATATATATGGATGAATATTTGTCCTAGGTTCACGAAATTCACATATTCGCTATGTTTGTTCATTTTTTTTTTCATGCAAAAATTCGTAGTGAAATATGCATAGTGCGCATGCGCAATTACATCTTTCACCTAAAAGAAGGGAACGATCAGTGTCCAGTCTGGAAGTGCTGATGTTTGCATAAAAATTTCCCCCCAGAAAATCCAAGTGCCAATATTTGCAGTAAAACCGACACACATGTCCTCATGGTGGCTTCATCCCTTCTCCAAGACCAATGGGCATTGCCATTCTGAGAGTAGTCCACTGTGCCAAGACCACTGGCCCTGTCCTACTAAGACAAATACATTTTACTAGGATCCCCAGGGACTTTTCAGTGGTGACTTCATCCCTGCACTAAGACCATTGGGCTTCGCTATCCTGAGAGTAATCCACTCTACCAAGACCACCGACATTGCCCTATTGAGACAATTTCATATCACTTGAACCACCAGGGGCCTTTCCTATGGTGACTTCATCCCTTCTCCAAGACCATCGGGCTTTGCCATCCAGAAGTAGTCCAGTGTACCAAGACCACCGATATGGTCCTGCTGAGACTATTACATTTTACTAGAACCACCAGGGTCTTCCCTTTGGTGATTTTATCCCTTTTCCAAGACCAGTGGGCTTTACCATCCGGAGAGGAATCCACTGTACCATGTGTAGCCTTCACTGCATTTTTATCATGTATGTGCTGTAGTTTCACAGAATTGCTGTGAAAATGATGCATTGTTATTGTGATTTGTGCTATCAAAGTAAAAAAGTGCCATTTTACTAAAATAAATAAACTTAAAGATAGCAGCAGCAGTATACAGATAGAGCTGAATGGGAGGTGTATAACTACTATATATCCTGACTGCTGCTGCTGTCTCCCATAGAGATAGCAGCAGCAGTATACAGTTGGAACTGAAGGGAAGGTGTTTAACTACTATATATCCTGATCTCATAGGGATAACAGCAGCAGTATACAGATAAAGCTGGAGAAGTGTATAACTATTATATATCCTGATCTCATAGAGATAGCAGCAGTATACAGATAGAGCTGGAGGGAAGGTGTATAACTACTCTATATCCTGATCCTATAGAGGTAGCAGCAGTATACAGATAGAGCTAGAGGGAAGATGTATAAGTACTATATATCCTGATCTTAAATGGATAACAGCAGCAGTATACAGATAGAGCTGGGGGGATGGGTATAACTATATATATATATATATATATATATATATATATATATATATTCTGATCCCATAGAGATAGTAGCAGCAGTATACAGGTAGAGCTGGAGGGAGGCGTATAACTACGATATATCCTGATCCCATAGAGATAGCAGCAGCAGTATACAGATAGAGTTGGAGAGAAGGTGTATAACTACGATATATCCTGATCCCATAGAGATAGCAGCAGCAGTATACAGGTAGATCTGGAGGGAAGTATATCCTAATCCCATAGAGATAGCAGCAGCAGTATACACATAGAGCTGGAGGGGAGGTGTATAACCACTATATATATATATATATATATATATATATATATATATATATATGTGCCATTTTACTAAAATAAATAAACTTAAAGATAGCAGCAGCAGTATACAGATAGAGCTGAATGGGAGGTGTATAACTACTATATATCCTGATCTCATAGGGATAACAGCAGCAGTATACAGATAAAGCTGGAGAAGTGTATAACTATTATATATCCTGATCTCATAGAGATAGCAGCAGTATACAGATAGAGCTGGAGGGAAGGTATATAACTACTCTATATCCTGATCCTATAGAGGTAGCAGCAGTATACAGATAGAGCTAGAGGGAAGATGTATAAGTACTATATATCCTGATTTTAAAGGGATAACAGCAGCAGTATACAGATAGAGCTGGGGGGATGGGTATAACTATATATCCAGATCCTATAGAGATAGTAGCAGCAGTATACAGGTAGAGCTGTAGGGAGGTGTATAACTACTATATATCCTGATCCCATAGAGATAGCAGCAGTAGTATACAGATAGAGCTGGAGAGAAGGTGTATAACTACTATTTATCCTGATCCCATAGAGATAGCAGCAGTATGCAGATAGAGCTGGAGGGGAGGTGTATAACTACTATATATCCTGATCCCATAGAGATAGCAGCAGTATACAGATAGAGCTGGAGAGAAGATGTATAACTACTATATATCCTGATCCCATAGAGATAGCAGCAGCAGTATACAGGTAGATCTGGAGAAAAGTATATCCTCATCCCATAGAGATAGCAGCAGTATACAGATAGAGCTGGAGGGGAGGTGTATAACCACTATATATCCTCATTCCATATAGATAGCAGCAGCAGTATAGAGATAGAGCTGGAGGGGAGGTGTATAACCACTATATATCCTGATTCCATATAGATAGCAGCAGCAGTATACAGATAGAGCTGGAGGGGAGGTGTATAACCACTATATATCCTGATTCCATATAGATAGCAGCAGCAGTATATATATAGAGCTCCCAGGGTCAAACATTTTTGAAGAATTGTGACCTGTGTACACCGCTACAGCATATGTTGGTGCTATCTAAGCAAATGGGATGTTACTATTGCATAGAGTAAAACATAAATCAATTGGTCTTAATGTGTCGCTATCATTTGCTGCACTGCAGATCCTGCTCTCCAACCAGCGCTGTAACACTTCCAGGCTGTTTCCATTATGAATCATTTAAAAACACTTTGAGTCTTTGTTGAGACGAAATCTCACACTGCTAAAAACCCAAAGAATTCTTAAACTTAAGAAACAAAAAACAACCCTAGTTTGTATTTGGTTTGTGATTTTTGTTATTTTTCGCATAGAATTGCGCAGGCCCTCCCTGCCCCCGCTCTGTAAGAACCTGTTGTTCTATTTGAATATTCCTCGTACTTAGTGCGGCAATCAGACGCCAATCTGTTCCTCTCGCAGCGATTTTCTCAGTGGGATATACTTGTTCTTAGCAAAGTGCGCACTCCGCGGCGGAGATAATAGCGAATGCCTTATTAATGGAAATGTTACTTAGTGCGTCTCCTACAATTACCAGCATTTTGGGCCCCCGAAACGTCTTCCCTGTCATGGAGGAAACCTGCGCCTCTTAAGATGATTCAAAAGAAAAGTCCAAGAAGCGGCAGAAAACAGAGATGAGTCTTTTGTGGCGCTGTCCGTGGTGCTGAAGGCGATTAAAGAAGCGCTCCAGGTTCCTTCTCTTTGCCCATATCAGTGTTTCCCAACCAGGGTGCCTCCAGCTGTTGCAAAACTACAACTCCCAGCATGCCCGGACAGCCAAAGGCTGTCCGGGCATGCTGGGAATTGTAGTTTTGCAACAGCTGGAGGCACCCTGGTTGGGGAACACTTATCCATGTCATAAACATTCACCACCACTAGTCCTACAGCACTATTTGTTTTATTCCAGCACAGCTGCATCCATAAGCTTCATTACTGTAACTGAGTCATGTGATCACCAGGCTAACTGAAAGTTACTAAAAAGTTACCGTGCTTAATGTGAGTAACAGGATGTCAGACCTGGATTACAGGGTGACCTAATTACCTACCAGATACCATCTCCCATCTCGCAGACCCTCCTCTCTCAGCTCTATCTGTATACTGCTACTGCTATCTCTTTGGTATCAGTATATATAGTAATAATACACCTCCTCTCTCAGCTCTATCTGTATACTGCTACTGCTATCTCTTTGGTATTAGTATATATAGTAGTAATGCACCTCCCCTCCAGCTCTGTCTGTCTACTGCTGCTGTTATCTCTATGGAATCAGGATATATAGTAGTTATACACCTCTCCTCCAGTTCTATCTGTATACTTCTGCTGCTATCTCTATGGTATCAGTATATATAGTAGTAATACACTTCCCCTCCAGCTCTATCCGTATACTGCTGCTATCTCTATGGGATCAGGATATATAGTAGTTATACATCTCCCCTCCAGTTCTATCTGTATACTGCTGCTCTCTCTATGGAATCAGGATATATACTATTTATACATCTCCCCTCCATTTCTATCTGTATACTGCTGCTATCTCTATGTTGTCAGTATATATAGTAGTAATACACCTCCCCTCCAGCTTTATCTGTATACTGCTGCTGCTATCTCTATAGGATCATGATATATAGTAGTTATACATCTCCCCTCCAGTTATATCTGTATACTTCTGCTGCTATCTCTATGGAATCAGTATATATAGTAGTAATACACCTCCCCTCCAGCTCTATCTGTATACTGCTGCTGCTATCTCTGTAGGATCATGATATATAGTAGTTATACAAATTCCCTCCTGTTCTATCTGTATACTGCTGCTATCTCTATGGGATTAGGATATATAGTAGTTATACACCTCCCCTCCCAGCTCCATCTGTATACTGCTGCTATCTGTATGGAATCAGGATAAATAGTAGTTATACACTTCCCCTCCAGCTCTATCTGTATACTGCTGCTGCTATCTCTATAGGATCTGGATATATAGTAGTTATACACTTCCCCTCCAGCTCTATCTGTATACTGCTGCTGCTATATGTATGGAATCAGGATATATAATAGTTATACACCTCCCCTTCAGCTCTATCTGTATACTGCTGCTATCTGTATGGAATCAGGATATATAGTAGTTATACACATCCCCTCCAAGCTCTATGTGTATACTGCTGCTATCTGTATGGAATCAGGATATATAGTAGTTATACACCTCCCCTCCAGCTCTATCTGTATAATGCTGCTATCTGTATGGAATCAGGATATATAGTAGTTATACACCTCCCCTCCAGCTCCATCTGTATACTGCTGCTATCTGTATGGAATCAGGATATATATAGTAGTTATACACCTCCCCTCCCAGCTCTATCTGTATACTGCTGCTATCTGTATCGCATCAGGATATATAGTAGTTATACACCTCCCCTCCCAGCTCCATCTGTATACTGCTGCTATCTGTATGGAATCAGGATATATAGTAGTTATACACTTCCCCTCCCAGCTCCATCTGTATACTGCTGCTATCTGCATGGAATCAGGATATATAGTAGTTATACACCTCCCCTCCAGCTCTATCTGTATACTGCTGCTATCTCTATGGAATCAGGATATATAGTAGTTATACACCTCCCCTCCAGCTTTATCTGTATACTGGGTGGACTGAAAATCTGTGACACAAAATCTGGTCTGGATATACTGTGGTCTTCTCACAGGGGTGGTCTTTTGGGAAGCTTTCACTGTATACGGTATGTACATGTTGCGTTTGTCACTGAACGGTTGAATGACACTTTTAGCTCTGCTATATCTGTATATGAGAAATCACAGTTTGGTGCATGATAATTAATAATTAAATCATTTTTAAGGTGACGTAAATTCAGATTAGGAGTTGCCCGAAATAGCCCGGCTTCCCGAACGACCTGTTCTCTGACTTATGCAATCATCCAGGCTGATTAAACTGTTGATCCAACCTGCGCAGCTGCAGGGAGGGAACGTACGCATCATCGCCATCTGAGAAACGGATAAACAAGAAAAAGGACATTAATTTATGGAGGCAAAAATAAATAAAAAATACCGTATTTTTATATCATATAAGACGCACCCAAAAGCATCAAAATCTAAAAAAATAAAGATTCTGAACCAAATACAATGTAAAGTATAGGACAGTGATCTTCAACCTGTGGACCTTCGGATGTTGCAAAACTACAACTCCCAGCATGCCCGGACAGCCGTTGGCTGTCCGGGCATGCTGGGAGTTGTAGTTTTGCAACATCTGGAGGTTCGAAGGTTGAAAACCACTGGTATAGGAGGTAGTACTCACCTGTTCCCGCCGCTCCGGACCCGTCACCGCTCGTCACCGCTGCCCTGGATGTCGCCCTCCATCACTGTCGCCGCAACCCCGGGGTGTCCCCGTCCCTCCGGAACGTTTCTGCTGCTACGCACGCCGCTTCTATTGGATGACGGGACGGCGCGCGCGACGACGTGATGACAACGAAGGAGAGCGCCGGCCATGCAGGGGATCCCGGCACGGAGCAGACACCAAGGAGGCAGGTAAGGTCCCACCCGGTGTCCTGTAAGCTGTTCGGGACGCCGCGATTTCACCGCGCCGGTCCCGAACAGCCCGACTGAGCAGCCGGGTTAGTGTCGCTTTCGCTTCAGACGCGGCGGTCAGCTTTGATCGCGATCGGTGACGTCCTGTATTAGCCGCGGGTCACGGCCGTTGATGGCCGCAGGGACCGCCGGTTTTAATGTGTACTTGCTGTATAAGACGCACAAACCCCCCCCACCACCACCACCAGTTTTGGGGAAGAAAAAGTGTGTCTTATACGGCGAAAAATACGGTACAAAAAAAATATTAAAAAGAATAAAAACATAAAATACAAGACATTCAGTCCTAACAACAACTTCCATACATGAGGGAAGCATTTTGTAACTCTCTCTATAGTGCAATATTGGCTATAGATTTTCCAGATATTGATGTAGCAGAGCTCAGTTTGTATTTAGGCCTAATTCATGGTGGCCTCACCCCATTGGGAGTATATCACAGTGTTTTTTTTTTATATAATTAAGGAAACCTAAAAAAGTTATAACGATGCCCTAAAAAATATAAAAAAATTAAAAAAGAGCTGTGAAAAGTGTTGTCCTCTTCCCCATCTCTATAACAGATCCCCTAGTTAGGCTATGTATCGCACTATGGGATTACCAAGCTGAGAAATTCCAGTGCAGCAGCCTCCCATTGTTTTTAATGTGATCCTTCTGCACTGTGCACACTGCGGAATTTCCGCTGCTGAAAGTTCAAATTTTGGACTCCACCCAAAGAATGTGCATGTTAAAGGAGTACTCCACTGGAAAGCATTTTTTAATCTACTAGTGCCAGAAATTTAAACAGATTTGTAAATTACTTCTATTTAAAAATCTTAATCCTTCCAGCACTTATCAGCTGCTATATGCTCCACAGGAAGTTATTTTCTTTTTGAATTTCCTTTCTGTCTGACCACAGTGCTCTCTGCTGACACCTCTGTCCATTTTAGGAACTATACAGAGTAGGAGCAAATCCCCATAGCAAACCTATCCTGCTCCAGACAGTTCCTGACATGGACAGAGGTGCCAGCAGAGAGCACTCTGGTCAGACAGAAAGGAAATTCAAAAAGAAAATAACTTCCTGTGGAGCATATAGCAGCTGATAAGTAGTGAAAGGATTAAGATTTTTAAATAAAAGTAATTTACAAATCTGTTTAACTTTCTGGCACCAGTTGATTAAAAAAAATATATATATGTTTTCCAGGGGAGTACCCCTTTAAATTTTCAGTGGAATCTGCTTTGATAGGCATTGCTATCAATGGCACGTTACTGAGTAGTCCTAGCCCCTACTGCGCAAAGAATGTCCGGCCAGAATTTTTCCAGGCAGATTCCGTAGTGAGAATGTACCTTAACTACTTAAAGGGGTACTCCACTGGCCAGCGTTCGGAAGTAAATGTTCCGAATGCAGTTTTTGCGCTGTGGGGGCCGGCCACGCTCCTCGTCACATCATGGCCATTCCCCTCTGTCTTTTAGAAGATATTGGTTCTTCTTGTGGAGATTCAGCAGGTAGGGGAGAGTTTAGGACAATGCATCCTGGGAAAGAACATGCAAATTAGCACTTCTCCAGAAAAACAAGACAGGAACATTCACATGGGATGGAATTGGGAAATGTTACTGGGCGTACTCTATGACCTGTGCAGAGGTGATTCCACAGGTAGGGGAGGGTGAACTGCAATTGCCTTCTCTATCTACCATTGTCAACTTTTACTGTAATTCTGTACTGATCACTTTCCTGCATCCTCCTCCTTATTATCACAGAGAGAACAGGAACGCTCCGCTTAGTTTTAGGCCTAGTGGCCAAAATGAAAACTACAGGATTTCAGGATTATTTTGTAATATAGGTAGTAAAAGGGAAAATCACAAAATCAACAAAAATTCTGAAACATAAAGTTTAACATAAAATGGATGTGGTCATTTATTAACCAGTGAGATTGGTCCGTGTTTACTGAGATGCCTTCGCTTTTAAATAAATCTCTGCAAAAATGTACACGCTACTTGGGGTTGAAGGGGTACTCCGCCCCTAGATAGCTTATCCCCTATCCAAAAGATAGGGGAAAAGATGTCTGATCGCAGGGAACTAGCCGTTTGGGACCCCGCGATCTCGGCTGCGGCACCCCAGACATCCAGTGCACGGAGTGAAATTCGCTCCGTGCCAGATGACTGGCGATGCGGGACGGCCGTCACGCCCCCTCCCATAGACCTGCATTGAGGGGGCGTGGCGTGACATCACAAGCCTCCGATGCTGCAACCGATGCTATAAATGAACGCCAGGTGCAGCAGGAAGATCGAGGAGGGTCTCCAGCAGCGGGACCACCACGATCAGACATCTTATCCCCTATCCATAGGAAGATGTCTAGGGGCGAAGTACCCCTTTAATGAGCAGCGGCTGCCCTGTGGCTGGTCCAGGCTGGTGCAGCCATTGCGCAAAACATTTGCTAAAGTCGCACGTTAGAAATCAATGCGTAAACCATGCACCTAGGAAACCACGTCAAAACCACAACCGACAGAAAGTCACATGACAAATGCAAAACATGCTTTGTAAAATCAGAGGCCACTTTTGGGCTTAATAAATTACCCCTATTGATTTAAAGGACTACTCCGCCCAAGGGATAGGGGATAAGATGTCTGATCGCTGGGGTCCCTGCCGCAATCTCCATGCTTCACCTGGCGTTTGGTTAGAGCATTGGATTAAGCTCCGAAGGCTCATAACGTCACGGCCGTGCTGCGCTCATGATGTCACAGCCACTCCCCTCAATGCAAGTCTATGGGAGGGGGCGCAACAGCCATCATACCCCCTCCCATAGACTTGCATTGAGCGGGTGTAACAGTGACGTCAGAATCCTCCGCCCCGCATCGCCAGTCATCCAGCATGGAGCGAAGTTCACTCCGTGCACCGGATTTCTAGGGTGCCACAGCCGAGATGGGGGGTCCCCAGCGGCGGGACCCCCGCAATCAGGCATCTTATCCTCTATCCTTTGGATAGGGGATAAGATGTCTAGAGGTAGAGTACCCCTTTAAACAACTGGTCATTTTCTGATGACACATTCCGCCTGAGCCCCAATTTGGGAAGACCTGAACACCTATTTATTATAGCTCCTTATTCTCACCACGACACCCCCTTCAATCCCATCACCCATCCAGATGTTTCTCAGAATAGTTAATAACATCTCAAGGAGAAATTCTAATATTCCTCCATTTTTCGTCTGACCTGTTAGCATTTTGCAAGGATAAAATGAGCATCTTTTGGTATCCAGATGAATCAGCACCAGTTGATATATCCTGGGGATAGAAGTCCGCGCTGCCCAGCTGTGCCATTTCCGAGCCAGCTGGATTCTTGTACAGCAGATAGAAGCATCTGCGGCTCCGTCTGTGCGCCCGCCATATAGCGTCACACACAACTTGCACTTCACACCTTCCTAATACCCAAGATATGAGTTTCTTGCCTGGTACAGATACAGACTTGCTTGTTCCAGGAGCTTCCAGCACGGATTTCTGTCTTCGCTCCTCTAGACGTTGTACTACAACCCCTCAGGGCCGCCGTATTAATCGCACTGTAATCTGATTTGTAGAGACATAATCCAGACAGATGCACCCGCATAGGAAGACTCCGTAAGACTCAGAAGTTGGGGAAGTTCTTCTCTCTCTTACGCTATGGTCTGTTTTAACTTTTTTAAAGGAACTGGTAAAGTACATGTTGTGAAAAGTATTCCACCCCCCTCCCCCACTTAGATTACATTAATAATACCTTATATACACAACATATCACAGCTCGGAGTTGTGTTATTATCCTATGCAGATTTCCACACTCCATTGGATGCCATATAGTATTAAAATCCCTGAAAGTGGTTAGTGGGGGCAGAAATATTACATTTGTATGGGCAAATTCATGTTAGAAAAGTGAAAATTGGTGGGAAAAAAAATAAATTGGAACTCATACAGTACCCAATCCAGGGAAGATATATGGTACCAATACACAACAGAGGGAAGTATATTGGACCCATACAGTATACCCAGGCCTGGTGCAATGATTTTTGCCACTCTAGGCGAAAGCTAATTTTGCCGCCCCTTGACCCCGCCCATTGGCTCCTCCCGATGCATGGAGGCGCGCGCGTGCAATATCAGGATGTTGGATGGACCTGACCTCGGAGGTGGCGCTGCGCTCCTCCAGCAGGCTGAAAAATGCTTATTATTATAGTAGTATGGGTGGGGGTTTTGTGGCATGGGTGGGGGTTTTGTAGTATGGGTGGGGGTTTTGCACGTGCTTCGGATGGACAGGTGCTTCGGATGCTGGCTAACTTTATTGCGGTGGGCAGAGTGGTGCCCCCATCAAAAGGCACTCTAGGCAGCTGCCTATTTGCCTATAGGCAGAGCCGGCCCTGAGTAAACCAAATGTACGTGCCTGACAGAACAGCATATGGAGTAGTAATAGTGAAAAACATATGGCATTACAAAGGATTGGTATAGTATCCATATAGTACGCCAAAAGGAAATGTATGGAATTCACACAATGCACAACAGAATGCTCAATGGATACAGTATCCATGGTGAACATCGTATGGCAGGACTGATGTGGTTCCCATAAAGAAAACTATATGGAAGTACAAAAGAAATAATGGAGTACCCATACAGTAAAATGGAAGTACATGAAACTAATGCAATACCCAACAGAACTTTCTATAGATAGAGTACCATATAACATATCAGACATCAGTACAAGGGGCCAATGCCGTACCTATGGAAAATACTACATGGAAGTACAATGGACTGATATGGTGCCCCTACAGAACATCCAATGTGGAAGCATAAGGAACTTGTACAATACGCAGCAGAACCCTATATAAGTACAGTACCATGGAGATCACCAAATAACAGGACAAGGGAACAATACAGAACCTGGAACCTAGAAGTACATGGAACTCTTGCAATACCCAACAAAACACTAGAGATATTGTAACCATATAGAACACAATAGATATAATACCCATGGAAAACTACATAAGGTGATACTATGGAATGATGTGGTGGCCCTACAGAACATCATATGGAAGTACAAGGGACTGATACAGTACACAACAAAACACCATAAAGAAATACTGTACAAAGGACTGATACAGAAAAGAACATCATACAGATATGGTTAGAACTCTTGCAGTACCCTACAGAACGTAATGTGATACAGATATGGAGTATCCATAGAGAAGACCATATAAAAATACAAAGCATTAATAATATGTACATATATATATATATATATATATATATATATATATATACATACATACATATACAATTCAGTGCAGCACTCCATAATATGAAAAAAGTGACATTTATTCCATCAAAAAAAGTGAAAATAGCAGCGACGTTTCAATCCTCTCCATGATCTTTCTCAATATACATATATATATATATATATATATATATATATATATATATATATCACTAGACTGTAGTATACAGAATTAATATGGCTCCTTATGGAAATACGTAGAATACAGAATAACTTTAGAACTGTGCCCATAGACCTCATTAAAGCACGTGTATGTAAGACTGTTGAGATACCCCACAGAACACCATACAGTCATATCTAAAATGTATATTTAAAGGTCTATAATCAGTAGTATTAAAAAACTAAAATATCTCCTCTCTTTCGGAAACAGTGCCACACCTGTTCATAGGTCGTGTTTGGTATTGCAGTTCAGCTCCATTAACCCCTTAAGGACTGAGCCCTTTTTCACCTTAAGGACTCGGCCATTTTTTGCAATTCTGACCACTGTCACTTTAAACATTAATAACTCTGGAATGCTTTTAGTTATCATTCTGATTCCGAGATTGTTTTTTCGTGACATATTCTACTTTAACGTAGTGGTAAAATTTTTTGGTAACTTGCATCCTTTCTTGGTGAAAAATCCCAAAATTTGATGAAAAATTTGAAAATTTTGCATTTTTCTAACTTTGAAGCTCTCTGCTTGTAAGGAAAATGGATATTCAAAATATTTTTTTTTTATTCACATATACAATATGTCTACTTTATATTTGCATCATAAAATTGATGAGTTTTTACTTTTGGAAGACATCAGAGGGCTTCAAAGTTCCGCAGCAATTTTCCAATTTTTCACAAAATTTTGAAACTCGCTTTTTTTCAGGGACCAGTTCAGGTTTGAAGTGGATTTGAAGGGTCTTCATATTAGAAATACCCCATAAATGACCCCATTATAAAAACTGCACCCCCGAAAGTATTCAAAATGACATTCAGTAAGCGTTTTAACCCTTTACGGGTTTCACAGGAATAGCAGCAAAGTGAAGGAGAAAATACACAATCTTCATTTTTTACACTCGCTTGTTCTTGTAGACCCAATTTTAGAATTTTTGCAAGGGGTAAAAAGGAGAAAATTTTTACTTGTATTTGAAACCCAATTTCTCTCGAGTAAGCACATACCTCATATGTCTATGTTAATTGTTCGGCGGGCGCAGTAGAGGGCTCAGAAGGGAAGGAGCGTCAAATGGTTTTTGGGGGGCATGTCACCTTTAGGAAGCCCCTATGGTGCCAGAACTGCAAAAAAAAACCACATGGCATACCATTTTGGAAACTAGACCCCTCGGGGAACGTAACAAGGGGTAATGTGAACCTTAATACCCCACAGGTGATTCACGACTTTTGCATATGTAAAAAAAAAAAAAAAAATTTTTACCTAAAATGCTTGGTTTCCCTAAAGTTTTACATTTTTAAAAAGGGTAATAGCAGAAAATACACCCCAAAATTTGAAGCCCAATTTCTCCCGATTCAGAAAACACCCCATTTGGGGGTGAAAAGTGCTCTGCTGGCGCACTACAGGTCTCAGAAGAGAAGGAGTCACATTTGGCTTTTTTGAAGGAAATTTTGCTCTGGGGGCATGCTGCATTTAGGAAGCCCCTATGGTGCCAGGACAGCAAAAAAAAAAACACATGGCATACCATTTTGGAAACTAGACCCCTCGGGGAACGTAACAAGGGGTAAAGTGAACCTTAATACCCTACAGGTGTTTCACGACTTTTGCATATGTAAAAAAAAAAGAAAAAAATTTACCTAAAATGCTTGGTTTCCCAAAAAATTTACATTTATAAAAAGGGTTAAAGCAGAAAATACCCCCCAAAATTTGAAGCCCAATTTCTCCCGATTCAGAAAACACCCCATATGGGGGTGAAAAGTGCTCTGTTGGCGCACTACAGGTCTCAGAAGAGAAGGAGTCACATTTGGCTTTTTGAAAGCAAATTTTGCTCTGGGGGCATGCCGCATTTAGGAAGCCCCTATGGTGCCAGGACCGCAAAAAATACCCACATGACATACCATTTTGGAAACTAGACCCCTCGGGGAACGTAACAAGGGGTTAAGTGAACCTTAATACCCCACAGGCGTTTCACGACTATTGCATATGTAAAAAAAAATAAAAAAATTTTACCTAAAATGCTTCTTTTCCCAAAAACTTTACATTTTTAAAAAGGGTAAAAGCAGAAAATACCCCCCAAAATTTGAAGCCCAATTTCTCCCGAGTACGGCGATACCCCATATGTGACCCTTAACTGTTGCCTTGAAATACGACAGGGCTCCAAAGTGAGAGCGCCATGCGCATTTGAGGCCTAAATTAGGGATTGCATAGGGGTGGACATAGGGGTATTCTAC
This sequence comes from Hyla sarda, assembly GCF_029499605.1. Taxonomy (NCBI): domain Eukaryota; kingdom Metazoa; phylum Chordata; class Amphibia; order Anura; family Hylidae; genus Hyla; species Hyla sarda. The sequence continues at coordinate 20,675,909 of NC_079195.1, forward strand.
GCCAGTGATTCCCAAACAGGGTGCCTCCAGCTGTTGCAAAACTCCCAGCATGCCTGGACAGTCAACGGCTGTCCGACAATACTGGGAATTGTTGTTTTGCAACAGCTGGAGGCTCCGTTTTGGAAACCATGGCGTACCAGATGTTTTTCATTTTTATTGGGGAGGGGAGGGGGGCTGTGTAGGGGTATGTGTATATGTAGTGTTTTTTACTTTTTATTTTATTTTTTGTGTTAGTGTAGTGTAGTGTTTTTAGGGTACAGTCGCACGGGCGGGGGTTCACAGTAGTTTCTCGCTGGCAGTTTGAGCTGTTGCAGAAAATTTGCTGCAGCTCAAACTTGCAGCCCGATACTTACTGTAAGCCTCCGCCCATGTGAGTGTACCCTGTACATTCACATTGGGGGGGGACATCCAGCTGTTGCAAAACTAAAACTCCCAGCATGCGCTGACAGACTGTACATGCTGAGAGTTTTAGTTTTGCAACAGCTGTAGGCACACTGGTTATGTATCACGGAGTTTGTGACCTTACTCAGTGTTTCAAAACCAGTGTGCCTCCAGCTGTTGCAAAACTACAACTCCCAGCATGTACGGTGCATGGTGTAAGGTGACTGCTGGGAGTTGTAGTTTGCAACTGCTGGAGGCACACCGGTCGTGAAACACTGAGTTAGGTAAAAAAAAAAACTCTAAGTTTCACAACCAGTGTGCCTTCAGCTGTTGCAAAACTACAACTCTCAGCAGTCACCGACAGCCAACGGGCATGCTGGGAGTTGTAGTTATGCAACCAGCAGATGCACCACTACAACTCCCAGCATGCACTTTAGCTGTTTGTGCAAGCTGGGAGTTGTAGTTATACAACAGCTGAAGGTACACTTTTCCATAGAAATAATGTGCCTCCAGCTGTTGCAAAACCATAAGTCCCAGCATGCCCATAAGGGAATGCTGGGAGTTGTGGTGGTCTGCCTCCTGCTGTTGCATAACTACAGCTCCCAGCATGCCCTTTTTGCATGCTGGGAGCTGTTGCTAAGCAACAGCAGGAGGCTGTAACTCACCTCCTGCTGCTGCTCCATCGCAGGCTGTCCCTCGCCGCCGCCGTCGCTCCTGGGGCCCCGATCCCAACATGGACGCCGGGGATCGGGGTCCCCAGCACCCGGGGTCGTCTTCCCGCACCCGCTCACGCCCTCCGGAAGAGGGGCGGAGCGGGTGCGGGAGTGACACCCGCAGCAGGCGCCCTGATTGGTCGGCCGGTAATCCGGCCGACGAATCAGGGCGATCGTGAGGTGGCACCAGTGCCACCTCACCCCTGCAGGCTCTGGCTGTTCGGGGCCATCAGAGACGGCCCCGAACAGCCAGTAATTCCGGGTCACCGGGTCACTGGAGACCCGATTGACCCGGAATCGCCGCAGATCGCTGGACTGAATTGTCCAGCGATCTGCGGCGATCGCCGACATGGGGGGGCATAATGACCCCCCTGGGCGATATGCCGGGATGCCTGCTGAACGATTTCAGCAGGCATCCGGCTCCGGTCCCCAACCGGCTAGCGGTGGGGGCCGGAATTCCCACGGGCGTATGGATACGCCCTGCGTCCTTAAGGACTCGGGATGCAGGGCGTATCCATACGCCCTGCGTCCTTAAGAGGTTAAAGGGGTACTCCGCCGGAAAACATTTTTTATTATTTTTTTTTAATCAACTGGTGCCACAAAGTTTAACAGATTTGTAAATGACTTCTATTAAATAAAAATCGTAACCCTTCCAGTACTTATCAGTTGCTGTATGCTCCACAGGGAGTTTTCTTTTCTTTTTGAATTCACTTTCTGTCTGACCACAGTGCTCTCTGCTGACACCTCTGTCCATGTCAGGAACTGTCCAGAGCAGGAACAAATCCCCATAGCAAACACACGCTGCTCTGGACAGTTCCTGACACGGACAGAGGTGTCAGCAGAGACCACTGTGGTCAGACAGAAAATAAATTAAAAAAGAAAAGAACTTCCTGTGGAGCATACAGCAGCTGATAAGTACTGGAAGGGTTAAGATTTTTCAATAGAGGCAATTTACAAATCTGTTTAACTTTCTGGCACCAGTTGATTTAAAAAAAAAAATGTGGCAATACCACTCACAACCTGCGTGATGCTGTTTTTCCGAATCATCTACCCCTTTAATGTTATGCACAGGTTATTGGGATTCAGCGTGGCCCTATAATCCGGCTGAGGTCTATATAAAGGATGAACAGAGATGTCATACAGGCTACAAGCTGCGGCTCAGAATTGGCTTCGGAGTCATTTTACTGGTTTCCGCTCTTCAGATGAAATGCTGGCTGGTGGGGCACTCCAGGGATCTCCGGCTGCCAAGAGAAGTCGTTCTGTTTGGATGCCAGGATACATCTGTAATCTTGTCTTTTGTGATCAACAATAGACATGCGAGGCTGACGAGTTCCTTATTATTTATTGTGTATCTCCGACCTCTACGGGGACCGAGAGACTGAGGAAAGAACAAAGCTTCGCCGCTTCGGCGGATCAAGCCAGATCTGCAATAGCTGCATTTTTAAAGAATTTTTTTTGCAACTCGCAGACTAAGTGCAGATGTCGAGAGAGGGAGAGAATTAGGTCATAAGAAACCAGACTTAAAATGTAAATTGCGTCTTCTGTTCTGGAAAAAAAAAAGTCGTCAAAGTGCGGAATTAGCTGCCGCGAGAAGAGTGAAATCGGCGGAACGAGGTAACGGCGCCGAGGAGGGTTGGAGATTGATGCTCATTATATTATCCAGCAATATCGGTGAATTATATAACTATAAAATAATGTTACTGCGGCTAAATTAAAAGTAATAGAAGTCTTGAGGGTTTTTTCTTTTCTTATTCGGATGTGGAGAGATCGGTCTTCAGAAACAATAGGGGAAGGCGGAGAGAGGGGGAGAGAGGGGTCTGTAGAACCAGCGAGATGCCTCTCATTTATTAGGAACCCTACAGCAAATATATATACGGGGCCGTCCGTATCCTGGACCATAGATGGACACAACTCATATACAATCTCATATATCTTCATATACACACCTACATATCAAGAAACACACATACACACAAAACAAATAAATAAAGGGAACACTAAGATAACTCATCCTAGACCTGAATGAATGAACTAATCGTATGAAATACTTTCCTCTTTACATAGTTGAATGTGCGGACAACAAAATCACAAAAAAATTATCAATGGAAATGAAATGTATCAACCCATGGAGGTCTGGATATGGAGTCACACTCAAAATCAAAGTGGAAAACCCCACTACAGGCTGATCCAACTTTATGTAATGTCCTTAAAACAAGTCACAATGAGGCTCAGTAGTGTGTGTGGCCTCCACGTGCCCAAATGACCTCCCTAAAATGCATGAGCATGCTCCTGAAGAGGCGGAGGATGGTCTCCTGAGGGATGTCCTCCCAGACCTGGACTAAAGCATCCGCCAACTCCTGGACAGTCTGTGGTGGATGGAGCGAGACATGATGTCCCAGATGTGCTCAATCGGATTCAGGTCTGGGGAATGGGCGGGCCAGTCCAGAGCACCAATGCCTTCCTCTTGAAGTAAATGCTGACACACTCCAGCCACATGAGGTCTAGCATTGTTTTGCATTAGGAGGAACCCAGGGCCAACTGCATCAGCATATGATCTCACAAGGGGTCTGAGGATCTCATCTTGGTACCTAATGGCAGTCAGGCTACCTCTGGCAAGCACATGGAGGGCTGTGTGGCCCCCCAAAGAAATACCACCCCACACCATTACTGACCCACCACGAAACCGATAATGCTGGAGGATGTTGCAGGCAGCAGAACCTTCTCCATGGCGTCTCCAGACTCTGTCATGTCTGTCACATGTGCTCAGTATGAACCTGCTACAATCTGTGAAGACCACAGGGCGCCAGTGGCGAATTTGCCAATCTTGGTATTCTCTGGCAAATGACAAACGTGTGGATGTCGGGCCCTCATACCACCCTCATGGAGTCTGTTTCTGGCCGTTTGAGTGGACACATGCACATTTGTGGCCTGCTGGAGGTCATTTTGCAGGGTTTTGGCAGTGCTCCTCCTGCTCCTCCGTGAACAAAGGGGGAGGTAGCGGTCCTGCAGCTGGGTTGTTGCCCTCCTACGGCCTCCTCCACATCTCCTGATGTACTGGCCTGTCTCCTGGTAGCACCTCCATCCTCTGGACACTACACTGACAGACACAGCAAACCTTCCTGCCACAGCTCGCATTGATGTGCCATCCTGGATGAGCTGCACTACCTGAGCAACTTGTGTGGGTTGTAGACTCCGTCTCATGCTACCACTAGAGTGAAAGTGTCATTGACTTGGAGTTACATTGTGTTGTTTAAGTGTTCCCTTTATTTTTTTTTGAGGGGTTTACATGCGGCAACTATTAGAGATGAGTGAGCAGAAGCCGGCGAACCAGGATTCAACCCGAACTTTAGGATTTTTCCGGGTCGGCGAACACTCAAGCTTTTACTGGTTGGGCTCACGTGATCTGATAAATAGTGCAAAAAGAACTTAAAGCACTGAAGAAGCAGGGCGGGCATGGGGCGATGAGATGACACCACTCAGCACAAAGGCCAGTAGGACACAGCAAGGGCCCTCAGAAAAGCTGTCAAGGATGGCTTGGTGTATGCTTTGCTGCTTGTACAATAAAAAGCATATTGTGGGTGTTCTTGAAGGGAAGAGAAGGGTACTGGAGAGGCACACTCAGTAGTGCCTCACTATAAACCCAAAATGGAGGATTTGTTCTCGCCTACCACAGCAGTGCCCTTTCTCTGACAGTCACCATGAGCCCAGACCCCATGGACTTCTGGCTCACCAGATTAGACCATTGGTCAGAACTTGCCCAGGGCTGCTGGCCAAATTCAAATAGATTTTTTGGGAAACCTGTTGAATGGAGGTCCAGTCCCCACTCCCCGCAGAGTCAATGCTACACTACCTCTTCCAGCAAAGTTCAAATAGATTTTTTTGGAAACCTAATTTTTTGGAAAATTGATTTAAAGGTTTCTCAATCTGCTGCTGTATGTAGGCTACAACAAATTACTCCAGTAAACCACTGTGACATGTTGAATGTTGCTGTTGCAACCTCCCTGCAGCCAGCCAGGCTTGGGTCACCTGGCTGTCCAAATTTGAATACATTTTATTGGTTTCTCAACCTGCTGCTGTATGCAGGCTGCTAAAAAGTCCTCCAGTAAACCACTCTGAGATGATGAAGTTTGCTGTTGCAACCTCACAACCTTTTCTGCAGCCAGAAAGGCCTGGATCACCTGGCTGGCCAAATTTGAATACATTTTAATGGTTTCTCAACCTGCTGCTTTACGCAGGTTACTACTACTTACTTCTGTAAACCACTGTGACATGCTGAAGGTTGCTGTTGCAACCTCCCTGCAGCCAGCTAGGCCTGGGTCACCTGGCTGGCCAAATTCAAATTAATTTAAAAGGTGTCTCAACCTGCTGCTTTACACAGACTACTACAACTTCCTCCAGTAAGCCACTATGGCATGTTCTGCTGTTAGTTTCAGACAGGTCTACACATATACAACCTATGCATATCACCATCACCAGTTCAGGAAATATATAATTATTATTTTTTTTATAAAAAAATTAATAAATAAATGAAAACCATTGAAACATTATAAAAATGTAATTTAAAAACCACCACCTTCCTCTACTACCAGTCTGCCATCTCCTGCTGTACGCTATTGATATAAGTCCGCCATCTCCTGCTGTACGCTATTGACATAAGTCCACCATCTCATGCTGTACGCTAGTACCATCAGTCAGCCACCACCTGCTGTACACTGGCTACTTCTAATAACACCAATCCACCATCACCCTACTTCCGCCAGTCTTACACGTATACAACCCATCATCCACAGAAAAGGGATCATTTTTGGCATGCTTGGAAAAAGCCACTGCGTTTTACCATGCCTCTCTGTGCATATTAACACCAACAGACATCTACCAACAACCAGGGATACTTTAGGGATACTGTCACTTTATTTTGGCTTGAATAGGCCTTAAAATGGTGAGCTGTAATAGTTACCATGGGTTACTGTATGTCACCATAACTGAGCCTTAAAAAACACTTTATAACTACTTGAATACATTCCTAACAGTGATAGGCAGGAGTTTAGAGCTGTTAGGCAGTGCTATAAATGTGGTTAGGGGCTTACTTCACCAGTTTCAGTCGAACCGAACCGAACTCGAGATTTCTGAAAAGTTTGGCAAGTCCGGCAAACCAAACTTTTCAAAAATTCGCTCAACTCTAGTAGCTATGCACATAGAAACACACAACCAACATATACATAAATCATAGTTTTCCAATTAGTGTGCCTTCAGCTGTGGCAAAACAACAACCCCAAGCATACCCGGACAGCCAACTGAGTTATAGTTTTGCAGCAGCTGAGAGCACGCTGGCTGGGAAACACTGACATAGATAAGCATTATGGGGTCATGTACTTAGGCTGAATTTGGCCTACATTTTCACCTGTTGTGTGCGGCACACAGTGTGTATCGCATGTATTAGCCTTGTTTCGCTGGCAAAAAATGGATTTTCTGCAGCGGCAAATCCCCTGTGAGAAAAGTTACAGAGGATAGTGAATGACCCCCATGTAACTAAACATGCAGTTCGGTGCTCAGCAACGTTCATCAGCCTAATACGGAAGTTTTCTTTTTGAATTTCCTTTCTGTCTGACCACAGTGCTCTCTGCTAACACCTCTATCCATGTCAGGAAAATTCCCGAGTAGGAGAAAATCCCCATAGCAAATCTCTCCTGCTCTCGACAGTTCCTGACATGTAGTATATAGGAGATGTTTTAATACAGGAGATGTTTTAATAGAAGTAATTTACAAATCTGTTCAACTTTCAGCACCTGTTGATTAAAAAAAATTATAATTCCATCAGAGTTTTCCTTTAACTTATTAACAATCAAGACTCCTGATGTGTTTCAAGTGCATGTATTTGAAACACATTTGGGTGTCGGTATTGTCTGTTCCCCAGTGTGGATTGATGCGCTAATCTTAACAAAAGGTGAACAAAATCTCTTTCCACATTGACTATTTACACACTTATAACACACATACTGTAAATACTTGCACACCAACATGAAACATACTCATAGACACAACACGGATACAAATATGCTCACATACACACTTTTTTTTTTTTTTTTTTTTATGAATTGATTACTTGAAAAGATTTTCAATTTTTTTCTGTAATTGTGACATTTCTTTATTTTTTCTTTATGTGCTTTTAGGACGGTGACTGTGTCAAACAGAGATGCTGACCTTGTCCATTTAGAGACTAAGACTCCAGAAGGACGTAAGTAATATCTGTCTTTAACATTTATATCACATATTTGGCAGAACTCACTAATCCTTTAGATCCTTTCCCTACTAACCCTAACCTACTAACTCTCCTAACCCTAACTCTACTGACCCTAACCTACTAACTCTCCTAACCCTAACTCTATTGACCCTAACCTCAATCCCTACTGTCCATAACTCGTATAACCCTCACACTACTATCCATAACCTACTAACTCTACCAATCCAAACCCACTATTGAAAACTCTACTAACCCTCACACTACTAAGGTTTTTTTTGTCAACTGTACAAACCATGTAACCATATAACTCTCATAACCCTCACTACCCCTAACCCACTAACTCTACCTACCAATCCAAACTCACTATCTATCCACTACTACTAACCCTCATACTATTAACTCCAACCCCTTTACTCTACTAACCCCACTTTACTAATCCTACTATTCCTAATTTTACCAGCCCTCACACTACTAACCCCAACCCTCTCATCTAATTATCCCTAATTCTAATAACCTTCACAATACTAACCCACTAACTCCACCAATTCAAACTTGCTATCCATAACTCGACTAACTCTCACACTACTACACCAAACCCCCTAATTCTACTATCCCCAACTCACTCACCCTACTATCCCTACCTCTATTTACCTTCACACTACTAACCCTAACCCAACTATCCCTAACTCTACTAACCGTCACACTGCTAACCTCAACTCCCTAACTCTACTATCCCCAACTCACCCTACTATCCCTACCTCTATTTACCCTCACACCACTAACCCTAACCCAACTATCCCTAACTCTACTAACCCTCACACTACTAACCTCAACTCTACTATCCCCAACTCACCCTTCTATCCCTAACGCTATTTCCCCTCATACTACTAACCCCAACCCACTAACCCAACTAAGTCTAACTCTACTAATCCTCGCATTACTAACCCTAACACCCTCACTCTACTATCCCCAACTCACTCACCCTACTATCCCTAAGTCTACTTACCCTCCCACTACTAACCTCAACCCACTAACCATACTATGCCCAGCTCTACTTACCCTCACATTACTAAACACCATCTCACTAACCATACTTTTCCTAACTCTACTAACCCTCACACTACTAACCTTATCCCACTAACCCTTCTATCCATCACCCTACAAAATATACAAATATATCCTACTAAGCTCTTTCTACTAGGCTGTATGCCTCTCTCATTGCGTGGTGGGTCATCTGGTTGTAGTGGGCATCAATGATCCCACTCAACAGTAAAGCAGGTCAACTGGTGGCATTGGCTCATGTAGATGCCAACCCAAGAGGAAGAGAAGTATGTTCATGTGTCAGAAAACAGAGGGAACCCAAGGCTACATCATGGATTGGAGGTTACACAATACTTGTACACCTCTCCTCATGGGTAATTATTAGACAGCAATTGGCCCGGTAAATGTACAATAAGGTGAGTGGCGTTCCATACAGTACTGTGTGCATCACCGCTCAACTGACATTCACCTGGTCCAATGATAGAGTATCCAGCCTAAGGAGTAAGCTGAGCAGTGAAGCATTTATCTGCATAGCATCTGCCCGGTGGCAAGATCGAGATGTAGCTCTGCCAAATGTTAGTTGGCAGGGGCTACATCTGTAAGAAGTGGAAAAGCTCAACACATACAGATGAGGCCCTGCTAACATAATAGTGATGGTGCTACATCACACTTTGCTTTTCATATACTGTATGCATCACTGCTCATCTCGCTGTGTACTGTACCATTTGCTGTGTACATTTGCCAGGCCAGGTGCTCTTACATGAATAGCATGGCACGCTGCCAATGACGTTGGCGAAGTAATCTCTAATGGTGCAGAATAGATCCAGCAACTAAAAATCTTTGTAAATTTAAATGATTGCTCATCAATTTATTATCTGCATATTCCTGAAAGCTTGAGAAATCCTAAAAGAGTTAGGCCTGGGAGGAAACAAGTGAAAACCTTACATCGTGACAACAACCAGCAGCACATGCATAGAAGGATATAAAAAAAAATGTTAGTTCTATAATTTGCCTCAAAATAGTCATCCTTAGATATTGAGGATTAAATACAGTTACAAACAATTACTCATATAGCAAGTGAGTGTAAAGAGTAACTACCATGCTGCTGCTGCGGCGGCAGGATGCACTTCTAAAACTCCTGGCAGCTCCATAACCCGCTACTAAAGCGGAGTGGTGTATGGACTTGCTGGAAGTTCCCTGCAAGTCAATGGGACTGTTTGCAATTTTATAGACCACTCATTTTAGCGGCAGGCTAGGGAGTTGCCGGGAGTTTTCAAGGTGTACCCTTCCGCCGCAGCAGCAACATTGTAGTTACACTTCAAGAAGAGACATTCTCAAGCTTTAGTAAAGATAAGCAAACCTGTTTTTCTAGAACAGTGTATCTCAACCAGTGTGCCTTCAGCTGTTGCAAAACTACAACTCCCAGCATGCCCGGACAGCCAAAGGCTGTCCGGGCACGCTGTAAGTTGTAGTTTTGCAACAGCTGGAGGTTCACAGGTTGGAAAAAAAAATGTTTGAGAATCAGTTTACATGAACATTTTGTTTGCCTGGATACATTTTCTATTGCATAGAGCAACTGTAAAAAAAGAGTCCCAGCTCTGGTACAGTAAATAGTAATACAATTCACTCTTTACCAGGCCCAACAAACCTCTAGGTCAAGCCCTGCAAATGCAAATGAGCAGCAAGTTATATAGCGTCTGATGACAGAAGCCCCTGCTCCTTTGTATAAATCCAAAATGTCCGTCAAATCCAAGGAAAATTTGATGGCCAATTTGAGCAAATTCCCTATACACAAGAAAAAATATATATATTTCAGCAATGGTAAATTAGAGTCAACAACTCTTTAAATCTTGGGCATATTGATTTATTTATTTTTTTCATGCCACATTGAAAATGGCCAAGAAATTATTTTTTGGGGGAAATTTGAAGGGTTTTTTTTTTGGAAATTTTTGGGAAAATCAGTTACTATTGTGATTCTAAAATGTGTCAATTCTTATAATTTATCAAAGATAATTTTGGAAAAGAAAAAAAAAAATAAGTAAATAAATAGATATAAAATAAAATAAATAAAATAAAAATTGTAGGTTTTTGTTCTGGCCGGTGTCATGGCTGGCAAAAAGTCTGGAGTTGCAGAATTAATAAGGGAAAAGCTGGATCAGAATTCTATGATAATCCGGCATGAAATAAATCACAGATCAGAACTGGCAGCTCATGACAAGATAAATGCAATAAATCATTTCACGGCTTTTATGCAGAACATTTACGTTGTTTACAATTACCAGAAAGCACAAATAAGTAAAAGAAACACTCCGGGGTTGTTGGTATTTATATATACGGTAGTCATACAGCACCATCTGTTTTATCCAAGCACAGCTGAATCTCTGTGTTTCGTGATTGTAACTGGGCCATGTGGTCACCAGTCTGACCCACAGACAATCTGTTTCAGAGAAACTCATCAGTTCTTGATCAACTAACTTTCTGTGAACTACAGGATGACATCATCACTTATCATATCCCTTCTGGCAGCTCCCAGACCGCCCACCCCATCCCCTTCCCAGATCTGTATACTGCTGCTGCTATCTCTATAGGATTAGAATATATAGTAATAGTACCGCTCCCCTCCATCTCTCTCTGTATACTGCTGCAATCTCAATGAGATTAGGATATATAAGGTTATACACCTTCCCTTCAGCTCTATCTGTATACTGCTGCCATCTCTATGTAATCAGGATATATAGTAGTTAAACACCTCCCCTCCAGCTCTATCTATATGCTACTGCTGCTCTCTCTATGAAATCAGGATATATAATAGTTATACACGTTACCTTCAGCTCTATGTGTATACTGCTGCTATTTCTACAGAATATGGTTATTTAGTAATTACACACCTCCCCTCTAGCTCTGTCTGTATACTGCTGCTGCTATCTCTATGGGATCAGGATATATAGTAGTTGTACACCTCCATTCCAGCTCTATCTGTATACTGCTGCTATCTCTACGGAATCAACATATATTGTAGTTATATACCTCCCCTTTGGCTCTATCTGTATGCTGCTGCTATTTCTACAGAATAAGGATATATAGTAGTTACAAGCCTTCCCTTTAGCTCTATCTGTATACTGCTGCTGCTATCGATATGGTATCATGATATTTACAGTAGTTATAAGCCTTTCCTCCTGCTCTATTTGTATACTGCTTTCTCTTTGGAATCAGGACATATAGTAGTTATACACATCCTCTGAGGATGTGTTCACACATGGTTTTTTTTTTCCCTATGATTTTCCACAAATAATGGCAAAAATGGTAATGGTTTACAAAAATGTTAACAAATCATGGTACAGACATGCCATTTTTACTGCACTTTTGAAACATTTCAGCAAAAGCAGCTAAGATGCAGTACAAATGTGTGAACAAATGCAATAAAATTAAACATCTGAACTCAGCCTAAAGACTTTAAGTCTTTATAAAACACCTTGATGGTGATTATAGATCAAATCACTTTTTCTCTAAAAACACACTTTGAAAAAGAAAATGCATTGAAACGGCACATAATGTGAACACTCTCCCCCCCCCCCCCCCCCCCCCAAAGCCAAATGATTGATGGGAAATGTAGGTGCCATTAGGAAATCATTTAAACATTTGAATTCTCTCCAACCTTCCCAGTTTACACAACTATTCGAGCAGACAAATCATTCAAGCAAACTGTTCCCATACATGAAAACTGGTGGAGAGAAATGACGGATGTTGGGCCAAAGATCCAGTTTATTGGTGACAACACTCGCAAGACTTAAAGGGGTACTTCGCCAAAGGATAGGGGATAAGATGTCTAAGATGAGCTAAGTTTGCTTCGTGGCTGATGACTCACGATACAGGGGTCGGAGTACCGTAACTTCACGGCTCCGCCCCCTCGGGACATCATGTCCCGCCCCCTCAATGCAAGTATATGGGAGAGGCATGACGGCCTTCACACCCCCTCCCATAGACTTGCATTTAGGGAGGCGGGGCGTGGCATCACAATACTCCGGCCCCTGTATCATGAGTCATCAGCCACAGGTGCCGGAGTATCGAGACGTCACGGCTCCGCCCCATCGTGACATCATGCCCCACCCCCTCAATGCAATACTATTGGAGGGGGCGTGATGGCCGTCAGGCCCCTCCCATAGACTTGCATTAATGGGGCGAAGCTGCGACATTGCGATACTCCGGCCCCTGTATCATGAGTCATCAGCTACAGAGCAAACTTTGCTCCGTACAGCTGATGACTCGGGGGGGCTGCAGGAGAGATCGAGAGGGTTCCCAGCGGCGGGACCTCCGCGATCAGACATCTTATCCCCTATCCTTTCGATAGAGGATAAGATGTCTAGTGGCGGAGTACCCCTTTAATCTGTCTCAGAGTGTGTATGTCTTTAGTTTTGACTTAAATAACCATCAGACCACATTTTGATTACTATTTTATGTAGGAATCCTGGTAATTCCAAAGGAGTTTGCTCACTTTTTCCTCCTGCACTGTGGATGTTTGCTCAGTAAAAGGCATGTACAGTAAGTACATCAGCCTGTGCGTTATTAGTTTAGCTCCATAGTATTTGTCTATTATTCTGACTTGGAGAACAACCATACCATATTTTATAAATAATCAATGCAAAAATCCATGCAATTCCTACACTGTGGATGTTTACCCAATGTGCTAAAAAATTACATACACAGTGCAACTGTTTTGTTACATTGTTTAGTTACATTAGTAACTGTTTAGGTGCATTGTTCAGTTTTATTTATAACTGATTAAGTTACATTAGTTTAGTTACATTGTGTTTGTCTGTTGTTGTGACTTTGAGCCCTATATTACACATATTATAGTGTATTTAGTTTTACCTGGGGTGTCCCTTTAGCCCATATATCTATTTTGCATTGACTAGTTCCTTGCCTTGTTAAAGACTTGATGACAAAAGAAGCCATTTTATACACCTCCTTTATCTGTATATCTCCCCCTGTCCACTGCTCCCTCTCCATCACTATACACTGTACCAGAATTTTCCAACCAGTGTGCCTACAGCTGTTGCAAAACTACAACTCCCAGCATGCAAATATTGTTCATGTAGCACCTCTAACAGAACAACTACTTATTTAGCAAGTAAGTGTATAGAGTAACTACAACCCTGCTGCTGCGGCGGCAGGATACACTTTTAAACCTTGCAGCTTTATAGACCACAATTAAAGGTACCAAAGTGTTCTACAGATTACTGGAAGTCCCATGCAAGTCCATGGGACTGTTTGCAATTTCATAGACCGCTCACTTTAGCAGCAGGCTATGGAGTTGCCCGATGTTGTACCCTGCCGCCACAGCAGCTTAAAGAAGCTACTTTCTTAAACTCTGGTGGAAAACAATTTTATTTAAAATCAACTGGTGCCAGAAAATTAAATAGCTTTGTAAATTACTCCTATCTAAAAATCTTAAAGGGGTATTCCAGGATAAAACTTTTTTTTTATTATTATATCTCAACTGGCTCCAGAAAGTTAAACAGATTTGTAAATTACTTCTATTAAAAAAAAAAAAAAAAAAAAAATCTTAATCCTTCCAATAATTATCAGCTGCTGAAGTTGAGTTGTTCTTTTTTGTCTGACAACAGTGCTCTCTGCTGACACCTCTGTCTCGGGAACTGCACAGAGTAGAAGAGGTTTGCTATGGGGATTTGTTTCTACTCTGGACTGTTCCCGAGACAGGTGTCATCAGAGAGCACTTAGACAGAAAAGAACAACTCAACTTCAGCAGCTCATAAGTACTGAAATAATTAAGAATTTTCTAATAGAAGTCATTTACAAATCTGTTTAACTTTCTGGAGCCAGTTAATATATATAAAAAAAAAAGTTGTTTTCTGGAAAACCCCTTTAATTCCACTAGTATTTATCAGCTGCTGTGTGCTACAGAGGAAGTTCTTTTCTTTTTGAATTTCCTTTCTGTCTGACCCCAGTGCTCTCTGCTGACACCTCTGTCCATATCAAGAACTGTCCAGAGCAGGAGCAAATCCCCCATAGCAAATCTCTCCTGCTCTGGACAGTACCTGACATAGACAGAGGTGTCAGCAGAGAGCATTGTGGTCAGACTGGAAAGAAATTCAAAAAGAAAATAACTTTCTGTGGAGCATACAGCAGCTGATAAGTACTGGAAGGATGAAGATTTTTAAAACCTGTTCTTTCATCAACGTGCACCCAGCTGTTGCAAAACAACAACTCCCAGCATGCAGGGAGTTGTAGTTTTGCAACAGCTGGGGGCACACTGCTTGGGAAACACTTTACTATACAGAAGAGCTCCTTTCTGGTAGGCCTGCCCGGATGCAGTGAAAAGTTTCAATGCAAATGAATTCTTATCTTTCTTATGCAAATCGTGAGCGTTGGAAATCATTTATAGGAACCTTTTTAGAAGAGTCTTCCTTCTTGGAGGCGGATTAAAGTCTCGCTCAGTGCAGCATTATACGACTTCATTCTAGTCCTAGATGGGCCGATATTAAATTCAATTAAAACAAAAATAAATATAAGGAAAGCCGATCCTTTTCTTCAGATCAGGGCTCGGAGCAGAGGGCCCTCACACAAAGACAAGGAGGCGGATTACGCCAACATCTTCGCCAGACTCTATTATGGTCAGAGATTTCTTAGGATCTAGTGCTTCTCTTTTCGTTTTTTTTTTTTTTTTTTTTTTTTTTTTGGGGGGGGGGGGGGGGATTTAAAGGGGAAATCCATAAAAAATTTGTATAACTGCACTGAACCCTAAGATAATTAATTTATAGATATGAGATGCAGTTTGGAAGGTCCATACACCCTGTGGAGTTGACTATGGTAAAATTGTCAGTGGTATTTAGAGAATAACAAGGAGCGAAGAGGGATAGTCACAAAAAAGGGGACCTTGACCATTAATTCACGTGACTCTAGGCCAGTTGTCTCTAAACTGTGGAACAACATCTATCATGCCCGGACGGCCATTTTGGTTTTACCGTGATTTGCGCAATTGAGCTAAAATATCACCATTTATGCAGTGATTTGGGGAAATTAAAGCAAAAAAACTACAGACAAAACAAAAAACAAACAAACAAACAAAAAAATAAAAACAATAAATTAACACAGCCACAGAGCAGCAGCAGTATACAGATAGAGCTGAAGGGGAAGTTAATGACTACTATATATCCTAATCCCATAGAGATAGCAGCAGCAGTATAAATATAGAGCTGGAGTGGAAGTGTATAAGTAATATATATCCTGATCCCATAGAGATAGCAGCAGTATAGAGATAGAGCTGAAGGGAAGATGTATAACTACTATATATCCTATATCCTATATATCCTAGATAACTGCAACAGTATATATATATATATATATATATATATATATATATATATATATATATATAATATATATATAGCTATAGGGGAGATGTATAACTAATATATATCCTGATCTTACAGAGGTAGCAGCAGCAGTATACAGATACAGCTGGGAGGGGTCTTCGAGCTGCAGGGGAGGTGAACAACTACTATAGTTGCTGATCCTATAGAGATATCAGCTACCATATACAGATAGAGCTGGGAGGGGAGGTGTATAACTATTTTAGATACTGATCCAATAAAGATAGTGGCAGCAGTATACAGATAGAGCTGGGAGGGGAGGTGTATAACTACTATATATCCTGAGCCCATAGAGAGATCAGCAGCAGTATAAAGATAGAGCTGAAGGGAAGGTGCATAACTTCTATATATTCTGATCCTATAGTGATAGCAGCAGTATACAGATAGAGCTGGAAGGGGGGGGGTGTATAACTACTATATTTCCTTGATCGCATAGATATAGCAGCAGCAGTATACAGATAATGCCGGGAGGGGTCTGGGAAATGCCAGAAAGGATCTGATAGGTCATAAAGTCATCCCATAGTTTACAGGAAGTCAGCTGACCCAGGAATGGCCACTTCCTCTTACACATTTAACACAGTGATTTTCTGTCAGACTTGTGACCAAATGACCCAGCTTCATTTATGAAATGCATGGATGCAGCTGTGCTGGAATAAAACAGATGGTGCTGTAGGACTGGGGAGAGTGCAGGATATGGGGAAAAAAAAATAACTCCCAAAAAACTGGAGTGCTTCTTTAACTATGTTCCTTTAAAGCCACAACAAGTAAAACTCTTTGTGTGTTATTAGTTTGATTACATTGTGTGTAAATTATATGAGATCACAGTTCTTAGTAATTAGGAGTCCAGTATGGCATATAGTAGAATTGGAGAAAAGCTTATTGGTGGGGAACGTCCCGAATCCTTCATAAATCTAGTAGAATATTTATTCCTTAAAGCCAATTTAGAAAGTTTCTGCGGAGGGCTCACCACCTGTATGCAGAAGGGAGAGGAGAAATCGCTCTTTAATTTATGTGCAAATATTCTAGTCACTGCAAATAAAGTCACTTATCCCGTAATCCCGAAGGAAAGATGACGATGAGCTTCTAGCGACCCCGATTACCTGGAGAATATAGATGAGAAATTATAAAGTGCAGTGTTTCCCAACCAGTGTGCCTCCTGCTGTTGCAAAACTACAACTCCCAGCATGCCCGGACAGCCGAAGGCTGTCCGGGCATGCTGGGAGTTGTAGTTTTTCAACAGCTGAAGGCACACTGGCAGAGAAACACTGTTTTAGAAGAGCAGGTTTGCTTAACCTTAATAAAGCTTGATAAAATATATATTTTTTTTCTAAGTGTAAGTACAATATTGCTGCTGCGGTGGCAGCAGGGTATACCTTTAAAACTCCCAGCAACTCCATAGCCTGCCGCTAAATTGAGTGGTCTATGAAATTGCCAGCAGTCCCAAATACTTGCATGGGACTTCCAGTAATTCTGTAGACCACTTTAATAGCTTTAATAGCGAGCTGTGGAGCTGCCAGGAGTTTTTAAAAGTGTATTCTGCCCCTGCAACAGCAACATTGTAGTTACTCTTTACACTTACTTTCTACATGAGTAATCATTTTGTTAGGGGTGCTAAACGAATGTCATTTGCATGCTGGGAGTTGTAGTTTTGCAACAGTTGGAGGCACACTGGTTGGAAAACAATAGTATAGTGTATAGGGCTCAAGGTTACAATAATAGACAAATACAATGTAGCTAAACAAATGTATTCAACTTTGCATCACATGTCTATGCCCAGTTATAGGGTTATGGTCAAATCACATTGAAATTCAAAGAGTTTCCCCCATTAAGGCACCCCATGCCAATTTCCCCTAATAAATAGTGATATCTAAGGCTGGGTTCACATATGTCAGGTGTTCGGCACAGTTTCCCTGTGGCGTGCACCGGAGGAAAACTGATGCTAGAACTGATCCCATTCATTTGAATGGGGCAGTTCACAATCATCTAACGTCTCAATTTTGACACCGGATGGTTGGACACACCAGAGGTCACTGGACAGGGGAAAAAAGCTTGCATGGCCATCGCAGTAAAAAGGATGTGGTCAGTCACCATTTGCTTTCCCTATTGGGTTTCCATTTAAAGAAAGTGTTGCCAAAAAGTATAAACTACGTCATCTCTAGATTTGTCTTCAGTGTCGCCATTTGTGACCCCATGAAATAGACGCAGGGTTAGCTGATAAGTTGGCACCATATGTATGTGAGTACATTTCAGTGATTTGGGGCTTTATTATCCAAAATTCCAGTTCACCCAGTGTCCAAAAAAATATCGTACATCCACAGGTCCATTATATTTTTTGTATTGGTTCCATGGCACCTATAGCTGGGATGAGAATGATGTGTCAATGCATTCGTACTATTGATGATATGCTGATTCCATCATGGATCTCACATGACAGATCAACATTTGACTTAATTCTTGGCTACACAACTTTTCTTTTTTTGTTAATTGACTGTGCTACAGAGGCTGTAAAGTTAGTGTAGTTCATAATATAGTGTCTACCTGTGTTTGATGGTGGTCTCGCAATTCTTATGCGATCTTTGCCCCAATGTTCGTTTTTTAGTAGCGTACAAAATGAGTGTCGTCTCAGGTTTTCCCAGGTTGCATTGTGGCCCGAGACATTACATCACTAGTCACGTGTTGAAAGGGAGCTTGTGTGTGCTTCAATGGGTGAAGCAATGGCTGGGTGGGAAATCATTCTCCACAGGGCTGCAGGGAATTGTAGTTTCACCACAGCACAGCATGGAAGGAAGCCTAACCTGTCTGCAATAGGTGGTGTGGCTGATGTGTTGGAGGGAGCTAAGTCACCTGTAACCTAAAAACAAGGGATCATGGGGAATGTAGTTGGAAGGAGTGCAAAGGCAGAAAGAAAAAAGAGGGGCGCTCTCTTGTGTGGTGAAGCAGGAAAAAATGGGAAAGACCCACCACCTCGTCTTGGGTATCGCACTGATCCGCTGGGGCTGTCCAACAGAGCAAGCAAGACCCTGTGAGGGATGTGGGGTGGGTGGGATACATGCAGTGTGCAGCTCACTTTCCCTTTCTGTATCCCCAGGGGTACAGAAATGTAGATGCAGAGTGAACGGAAAGAAAAAAGGGGAAATGGGTGGAGCGCTTCTGCTAGTAAGGACGGGACGCAAAATGCCAAGGTAGCACAGGACGATTTTTATTGTAATGAGAGACTTCGGACAACACGTTTTGGCACTGGCACGCGCCTTCCTCAGGTCCACAAACAATCAAGTTGGTGCGTCCTGGTGTGTGTTCCTGTGCTACCGTGGTGTTTTGAGTCCTGTCCTTACTAGTTGGAAGGAGGGAACTCAAACAGTTAACAGCCATTTCTCATAAAGAAAGCAGCATTATCGTGGACTCACAATACAGCCATTAAGCCCCAAGATAAGCATGAATCTTTCCTAAGCATGTCCATTACTGTCTGTCAGGTAAGTGCTAAAGTCACTTTATGGTGGATAACCCCTTTAACTCTGTGTTGTAGACATGTGCAATTTGTTTTGTAACGAACACAGAACAAAACAAATTTTCCCGTTTTCGGATGTTTGTTACGAAAAGAAAGCACGAAAAAAAAATTACAAAATCCCGAAAAAGCATACGAATATACAGTTAACAAATGCATTCGTTAACTAACGCATAACGAATATGCATGTTAACGAACAACGAATGCATTCGTTATCAGTATACCGAATGTCGGGGCCATGCATCAACTGCTATCCGGCAGCGCATAATGCTTAAGCTGCTGCCGGATAGTAGTTGAAGCAGCCCGGGCAGGTTCACTCACCTTTCCGCGCTGCTCCGGACCTTCCTCCGGTGGGTCCTGGGCTGGTCCGGGGCCTTCATACGGGTCTCCCTCTGACGTCGTCATGACGCCGTCGCGCACGCCATCCTGTCATCCAATAGGAATGGCGTGCGGCAGCGACGTGATGACGTCACTATGGAGGCCCAGTAAGGCCTTGCGGCAGACAACTGAGGACCGGAGAAGACCAGGAGAGCCCAGCAGAGCCCAGCGGAGTACCGAAGAGGACTAGGAGAGCCCAGCGGAGGCCCGGGGACACTATCGGGAGCAGCGGGGACAGGTGAGTAGGACTTTACTTTTTTACATTGCACGAATCCCTCAACATACGAATCACCATCGTATGTTGAGGGATCACTAGACATGTGCAGAACCAAAAATCAGAATTAACAAATGCATTAGTTGTTTTTAACGAATGCATCAGTTTTTTAAACGAATGCATCTGAAAACGAAAACATTTTTCGTGGATGCATCCGAAAACCGAATATGACGAATGCACAGCATTCCGAATATTCACAGAACTGAAAATTTTCAAAAAACGAAAACTAACAAAACGAAAAAAACTAAATTTTTGGTTCTGCACATGTCTACTGTGTTGGATTAAAGGGTTGTCTTACCAGGATCAAGATGATGGTATACTTTTATACTGTCTGCTTACATATTATTGATGGTTTGCCAACCCCATCAAGGAATTTGCATAATAATTTGATACTTGACTTCCTTGTTGGCTGTGTTGAATCCATGACACCTTTTTCCGGGATCTGGATTAGTTACTGATGGCCACATGCCATTGATGATGTCCTAATCACATCATGGAATGCTCCCTATAGTTCAAGACTTCCTTGGTGACTACACACGTGAAGGTACATGGCAACTCTGTGTTTGAACAATAGCACCTCTTGCCAGGATCAGGAGGGTGTTGCTCCGATGCTCACATGCCATTAAACTTTCCTAATAGTTTCACACTTATAATTGGTTAACCAATCAAGGGTCCATGGTAAATCTGTGTTCGATCCATGGCATCTGTTGCCGGATTTGGGGTGATGATGTTTTGATGCCCATATGCCTTTTTTCATGTGCAAATCTCATCAAAGAACTTTCCTAATGGTTCAATTCTGGATCAAACTCTGTGTTGGATCAATGATGCAAAAAATTCCACTAAATAACCTACCAAATCAACACTTGGCATCCTCGGTGGCTACACAATCTAAGATCTGTGGTAAGTATGTGTTGGATCTGTGTCATGTTTTGCTGGGATTAAAATGATGTGTGCCAAGACTGAAATGCGTCTATCAATGTCAATGGATGGTATGCTCTGTTTTTTCTTTTCTGAGGCTAGAGCTGTTGAAAAGCCAAGAGAAGACTTCCTGGGTGATGATCACACAACCACACGTCCATGGAGACTCTTTATTGGATCCATGGCATATGCCATGCCAATGCTCACATGTGGTTATGTGCCAATTCTCATATGATAGTTTAACATTTGACGTCCTTGTTGGCTACCCAACCTAAGGCAATTCTGTATTGGATTAATGGGTATCTCTTGCCAGGATCAAGATGATGTTGTACTGATGCTTCCATAATACTAATGATTTGCCAATCCCCTCAAGCAGCTACACAATCAATGGTCTATGGTAACTCTGTGTTGAATCCAGGGCACATTTTACCAGAATCAGGATAATGTGCCGATGCTCATGTGCCATTGCGGATGGTGCCAATCCCGTTAGGAACTTTCCCAATAGTTCAATACTTAATTCCCTTGTTGGCCTGGCAACCAATGGTCCATCATAACTCTGTGTTGAATCCATAATCATAGGGATGTACCGATCGGAACATGAAATTGAGAATATGCTCATTGCATTGTAAAACTTTCCTAAAAATGTAACACTTGATTTCCTTTGTGACTACACTATCATAGCTTCAGTAAAATAAAGAGAGATGAAGGGAAGAACACTGCCGTTTCTGGTTGCCAGCTATAGTGTTCTAAGAGACTCCAATATGAGCGCATGGGGCTGCTCAATGTAAACTGAATCAATGACTCCCGTGGGGTGCTAAACTTAAAACAGACGGCTAGCCCAACTTTAAATATACAATAATAAAGAGAGTAGGTAAGCACTCACCGTAACGGACGTCTAAAGGTATCGGAAACCGGATCCACGCTCCGCATCATCTTTACATGCCTCCCTGTGGATCCGGTTTTCCCGATTCCTTTAGCCGTCCGTTGCGGTGAGTGCTAACCTACTCTCTTCATTATTGCACATGTAATAACTCCTCTGGCCAGCTTAGTGCAAATGATTCTAGCCAATGTTTGGAGAGATTAGACGGCACTCACGATTCAAAGCACAGGTCTTCAGATACAGACAATGGCCAATGGGCCGTTTCACGCTATGACGCGCTTCCTCATCATTATGTGTACCTTATCGGGTTTAGTCTGTCTCTTTTGTATCTTGTTACTTGTTATCTGTGAGTCTTGAATCTTGACCATTGTTCAAACCTGTTTGTGCTTGTTAGGATTTGGCAGGCTGATGTGGATCCTCTGTGTCAGCGAGGGATTGGTGTGAACCGTGTCGGTGGACCGGTTCTAGGTTGCTACTGGTATTCACCAGAGCCCGCCACAAAGCGGGATGGTCTTGCTGCAGCGGTAGCAACCAGGTCGTATTCACCGGCAACTGCTCAACCTCGCTGACTGCTGAGAAGGCGTGGGACAGAACGAATAGACAGAGGCAAGGTCAGATGTAGCAGAAGGTCGGGGCAGGCGGCAAGGTTCGTAGTCAATGGAGATAGCAAGAGGTAAGGAACACAGTAATGGCAAACACAGTAAACGCTTTCTCAAGGCACAATGGCAACAAGATCCGGCAAGGAAGGGAAGGGGAAGTGAGGTTATATAGACAGGTGCACAGGTGGAAGCTAATCAGACAGATTGGGCCAGGCACCAATCATTGGTGCACTGGCCCTTTAAATCTTAGAGAGCCGTCCGTGCCAGGACGTGACAGCCGGGGACCGGGACAGGTAAGTGACTTGGGATGCGATTCACGAGCGGGCGCGTCCCGCTATGCGAATCACATCCCCGCCAGCAGTGTCAGTGCAACGCTCCCGGTCAGTGGGTCTGACCGGGGCGCTGCAGAGAGAGGAATGCCGCGAGCGCTCCGGGGAGGAGCAGGGACCCGGAGCGCTCGGCGTAACAGTGCTTAGTGCATTTTTTGTGTCCCTCCATGATTGGAGTTTGGGTTTTTAGTGTTATCCGGTTCCTTCTATGGTTTAAATCCGTTTTCTGAGCTTTGTTTTGTCCCAAACATAGGATTCAGTTTGCTTTCTATCTAGTGTGTATTAGTTTTATGTATCCTGTTCTTGGTCCGTGTTTAGACCAGTTGGTCTTTGAGCATTTGTGCCTGTTCTTATCATTCTAGTATCTGCATATCCTTGAATTATATAGTGTCTGTCTTCAGTCTAACCGTGTTCATTCCCTGCATCCCTGGATATATCTTGCCGCATATAATTCCTAGTTTACCTGTCTTTTTCACATTATCATATTTGTCGTTTATCTTGTGTTGGTTCTTAGGCTGTTGTCTGTACCTTATATTCCTGATGTAATTCTGTATTCATTAGGCCAGTTGAGCAAGTTAGCAAGGAAAGAGATTCAGGGTCATTTTAGGGATCACTCTTACCTGCCATACATGATGCACTATATACATATACTGTATATTTTGCTGGGATCAAAATTATGTTGTGCCCAAATGCCACTGAGATGCAACTGAAATGCAACTATCAATGAGTCTTCACTTGAAGACCAGGCTAGAGCCCTCCCACTGGATTTTTGACCATTCCCATCCGCTCATGCAACAATGGTATCCAAACCCATCCGCTCCCGCAAACATTGTGTCACAGCTGTTACGCCGAGCGCTCTGGGTCCCCGCTCCTCCCCGCAGCGCTCGCAACATCCTCGCTACTGCAGCGCCCCGGTCAGATCCACTGACCGGGTGCGCTGCGATACCGCCTCCAGCCGGGATGCGATTCGCGATGCGGGTGGCGCCCGCTCGCGATGCGCACCCCGGCTCCCGTACCTGACTCGCTCTCCGTCGGTCCTGTCCCGGCGCGCGCGGCCCCGCTCCCTAGGGCGCGCGCGCGCCGGGTCTCTGCGATTTAAAGGGCCACTGCGCCACTGATTGGCGCAGTTGTTCTAATTAGTGTGTTCACCTGTGCACTCCCTATGTATACCTCACTTCCCCTGCACTCCCTCGCCGGATCTTGTTGCCATTGTGCCAGTGAAAGCGTTTCCTTGTGTGTTCCTAGCCTGTGTTCCAGACCTCCTGCCGTTGCCCCTGACTACAATCCTTGCTGCCTGCCCCGACCTTCTGCTACGTCCGACCTTGCTCTTGTCTACTCCCTTGTACCGCGCCTATCTTCAGCAGTCAGAGAGGTTGAGCCGTTGCTAGTGGATACGACCTGGTTGCTACCGCCGCTGCAAGACCATCCCGCTTTGCGGCGGGCTCTGGTGAATACCAGTAGTAACTTAGAACCGGTCCACTAGCAAGGTCCACGCCAATCCCTCTCTGGCACAGAGGATCCACCTCCTGCCAGCCGAATCGTGACAGTAGATCCGGCCATGGATCCCGCTGAAGTTCCACTGCCAGTTGTCGCCGACCTCACCACGGTGGTCGCCCAGCAGTCGCAAAATTTGATGGGGACTCTAAGTTTTGCCGTGACTTTCTTTCACAATGTTCCCTGCACTTGGAGATGATGTCGGACCAGTTCCCTACTGAAAGGTCTAAGGTGGCTTTCGTAGTCAGCCTTCTGTCTGGGAAAGCTCTGTCATGGGCCACACCGCTCTGGGACCGCAATTACCCCGTCACTGCCTCTGTACACTCCTTCTTCTCGGAAATTCGAAGTGTCTTTGAGGAACCTGCCCGAGCCTCTTCTGCTGAGACTGCCCTGCTGAACCTGGTCCAGGGTAATTCTTCCGTTGGCGAGTACGCCATCCAATTCCGTACTCTTGCTTCCGAATTATCCTGGAATAATGAGGCCCTCTGCGCGACCTTTAAAAAAGGCCTATCTAGCAACATTAAAGATGTTCTGGCCGCACGAGAAATTCCTGCTAACCTGCATGAACTCATTCATCTAGCCACTCGCATTGACATGCGTTTTTCCAAAAGGCGTCAGGAGCTCCGCCAGGATATGGACTTTGTTCGCACGAGGCGTTTTTTCTCCCCGGCTCCTCTCTCCTCTGGTCCTCTGCAATCCGTTCCTGTGCCTCCCGCCGTGGAGGCTATGCAAGTTGACCGGTCTCGCTTGACACCTCAAGAAAGGACACGACGCCGCATGGAGAATCTTTGCCTGTACTGTGCCGGTACCGAACACTTCCTGAAGGATTGTCCTATCCGTCCTCCCCGCCTGGAAAGACGTACGCTGACTCCGCACAAAGGTGAGACAGTTCTTGATGTCAACTCTGCTTCTCCACGCCTTACTGTGCCTGTGCGGATATCTGCCTCTACCTTCTTCTTCTCTACTATGGCCTTCTTGGATTCCGGATCTGCAGGAAATTTTATTTTGGCCTCTCTCATCAACAGGTTCAACATCCCGGTGACCAGTCTCGCCAGACCCCGCTACATCAATTGTGTTAACAATGAAAGATTGGACTGTACCGTACGTTACCGCACGGAGCCCCTCCTAATGTGCATCGGACCTCATCACGAAAAAATTGAGTTTTTGGTCCTCTCCAATTGCACTTCAGAAATTCTCCTTGGACTACCGTGGCTTCAACGCCATTCCCCAACCCTTGATTGGTCCACAGGAGAGATCAAGAGCTGGGGTACTTCTTGTTTCAAGGACTGTCTTAAACCGGTTCCCAGTACTCCCTGCCGTGACCCTGTGGTTCCCCCTGTAACCGGTCTCCCTAAGGCTTATATGGACTATGCTGACGTATTTTGCAAAAAACAAGCTGAGACTTTACCTCCTCACAGGCCTTATGACTGTCCTATTGACCTCCTCCCGGGCACTACTCCACCCCGGGGCAGAATTTATCCTCTGTCCGCCCCAGAGACTCTTGCTATGTCTGAATACATCCAGGAAAATTTAAAAAAGGGGTTTATCCGCAAATCCTCCTCTCCTGCCGGAGCTGGATTTTTCTTTGTGTCCAAAAAAGATGGCTCCCTACGTCCTTGCATTGATTACCGCGGACTTAATAAAATCACGGTAAAGAACCGCTACCCCCTACCTCTTATCTCAGAACTCTTTGATCGTCTTCAAGGTGCCCACATCTTTACCAAACTGGACTTAAGAGGTGCTTATAATCTCATCCGCATCAGGGAGGGGGACGAATGGAAAACTGCATTTAACACTAGAGATGGACACTTTGAGTATCTGGTCATGCCCTTTGGCCTGTGCAACGCCCCTGCCGTCTTCCAAGACTTTGTTAATGAAATTTTTCGTGATCTCTTATATTCCTGTGTTGTTGTGTATCTGGACGATATTCTGATTTTTTCTGCCAACTTAGAGGAACACCGCCAGCATGTCCGCATGGTTCTTCAGAGACTTCGAGACAATCAACTTTATGCCAAAATGGAGAAATGTCTGTTTGAATGTCAATCTCTTCCTTTCCTAGGATACTTGGTCTCTGGCCAGGGACTACAAATGGACCCAGATAAACTCTCTGCCGTCTTAGATTGGCCACGCCCCTCCGGACTCCGTGCTATCCAACGTTTTTTGGGGTTCGCCAATTATTACAGACAATTTATTCCTCATTTTTCCACTATTGTGGCTCCTATCGTGGCTTTAACCAAGAAGAATGCCAATCCTAAGTCCTGGTCTCCTCAAGCGGAAGACGCATTTAAACGGCTCAAGTCTGCCTTTTCTTCTGCTCCCGTGCTCTCCAGACCTGACCCATCTAAACCCTTCCTATTGGAGGTAGATGCCTCCTCAGTGGGAGCTGGAGCTGTCCTCCTACAAAATAAATCTTCCGGGCATGCTGTGACTTGTGGTTTTTTTTCTAGGACCTTCTCTCCGGCGGAGAGGAACTACTCCATCGGGGATCGAGAACTACTGGCCATTAAATTGGCACTTGAGGAATGGAGGCATCTGCTGGAGGGATCAAAATTTCCAGTTATCATTTACACTGACCACAAGAATCTCTCCTATCTCCAGTCTGCCCAACGGCTGAATCCTCGCCAGGCCAGGTGGTCTTTGTTCTTTGCCCGTTTTAACTTTGAAATTCATTTTCGCCCTGCCGACAAGAACATTAGGGCCGATGCTCTCTCTCGTTCCTCGGATGCCTCGGAAGTAGAGGTCTCTCCGCAACACATCATTCCTCCTGACTGTCTGATCTCCACTTCTCCAGCCTCCATCAGGCAAACTCCTCCAGGGAAGACCTTCGTTTCTCCACGCCAACGTCTCGGGATTCTCAAATGGGGTCACTCCTCCCACCTCGCTGGCCATGCGGGCATCAAAAAGTCCTTGCAACTCATCTCTCGCTTCTATTGGTGGCCGACTCTGGAGACGGATGTTGTTGATTTTGTGCGGGCCTGTACTGTCTGTGCCCGGGATAAGACTCCTCGCCAGAAGCCTGCTGGTCTCCTTCACCCTCTGCCTGTCCCCGAACAGCCTTGGTCTCTGATTGGTATGGATTTTATTACAGACTTACCCCCATCCCGTGGCAACACTGTTGTTTGGGTGGTCGTTGATCGATTTTCCAAGATGGCACATTTTATTCCTCTTCCTGGTCTTCCTTCAGCGCCTCAGTTGGCAAAACAATTTTTTGTACAAATTTTTCGTCTTCACGGTTTGCCCACGCAGATCACCTCGGATAGAGGCGTCCAATTCGTGTCAAAATTCTGGAGGGCTCTCTGTAAACAACTCAAGATAAAATTAAACTTCTCTTCTGCTTATCATCCTCAATCCAATGGGCAAGTAGAAAGAATTAACCAGGTCCTGGGTGACTATTTACGGCATTTTGTTTCCTCCCACCAGGATGACTGGGCAGATCTTCTACCATGGGCCGAATTCTCGTACAACTTCAGAGTCTCTGAATCTTCTTCTAAATCCCCATTTTTTGTGGTGTACGGCCGTCACCCTCTTCCCCCCCTCCCTACTCCCTTGCCCTCTGGTTTGCCCGCTGTGGATGAAGTGACTCGTGATCTTTCCACCATATGGAAAGAGACCCAAAATTCTCTTTTACAGGCTTCATCTCGCATGAAAAAGTTTGCCGATAAGAAAAGAAGAGCTCCCCCCATTTTTTCTCCCGGAGACAAGGTATAGCTCTCCGCTAAATATGTCCGCTTCCGTGTCCCCAGCTACAAACTGGGACCACGCTATCTTGGTCCTTTCAAAATCTTGTGCCAAATTAATCCTGTCTCTTACAAACTTCTTCTTCCTCCTTCTCTTCGTATTCCTAATGCCTTTCATGTCTCTCTCCTTAAACCACTCATCATCAACCGTTTCTCTCCCAAACTTGTTTCTCCCACTCCTGTTTCCGGTTCTTCTGACATCTTCTCCGTGAAGGAGATACTGGCCTCCAAGACGGTCAGAGGGAACAAAATTTTTTTTGGTTGATTGGGAGGGCTGTGGTCCTGAAGAGAGATCCTGGGAACCTGAGGACAACATCCTAGACAAAAGTCTGGTCCTCAGGTTCTCAGGCTCCAAGAAGAGGGAGAGACCCAAGGGGGGGGGTACTGTTACGCCGAGCGCTCCGGGTCCCCGCTCCTCCCCGGAGCGCTCGCAACATCCTCGCTACTGCAGCGCCCCGGTCAGATCCACTGACCGGGTGCGCTGCGATACCGCCTCCAGCCGGGATGCGATTCGCGATGCGGGTGGCGCCCGCTCGCGATGCGCACCCCGGCTCCCGTACCTGACTCGCTCTCCGTCGGTCCTGTCCCGGCGCGCGCGGCCCCGCTCATCCCCCCCCCTTGTGCCATTTCATCACCCTTTTGGGCAATTTTATCAGTCCCCTGTGGCAACTCAGAGATTTACAGGGCTGCGTAGGATTTTGTGACCGCCTGCTCCCACCCGCAACAACCTCATTACTGCCTACAAGTTTGCTATTGAATACCGTGGGACTCGCAAAATCCCGATGCATGGCTCTAGACCAGACTAGAGCTGTCGGAAAGCCAAGAGATAACTTGGATTCAAGGATGAGTGACTGGGGAGCAGGTAAATATCCCATTGTTTGAAATATCCCATGAACTAACACCTCCATAGTCCTGAGAGTGATGGATTAAGGGAATTAAAATATATATATAAAGTTGGATATAATAGAGGACAGTTGGAAAGTTCTCTTCCAACCTTAAAGACCCAGCGGAGTCCCATCTAATTGGATTTAACCTTGAAAATGCCTTCAGCCATGGAACACCTAACTTGACACTAATGAGGCTCAAATATAATAAATGAAGCAAAGGGATACGTGAATTTATCTTGGGCATCTCAGCATCTCATAAAATTATTATGATTCCGCTGTCTACCATTCCTTCATTGCCGATGGCTGCAAATGAGGGGATGACGGAGGGAAGGCCGGAGTAACAAATCAGCAGACACCTCCAGTCAATTACCACTCATAGGCAGCGCTGTACAGATGGCAGCCACTGCCACCTCCAATTGTGGTTCCTTGTCCTCCTTACTTCCAGGTACCTACATGACACAAGTCATCTCATTTCATCTCCCAAGGAATTTCTCTGATTTGGGTAAATGTACATGATTGCCATCATTTCAAAGTCAATTACCTGCGCGAAGATCTGTTGGTAAATTTGCATATTTGCAAATGTCAAGTCGAAAGGGATGTGAAAAAGTTACCAAGGAAGGAAAACTTTTGCTGTTAAATATTTTTTCCCTTCATTCTAGGTCAGATTTAATTCTTCTTTTCCCTTTTTTTGACATACATTGTAAGTTTTGAGAACAGATGGTGCAGAGCTGGTGACTCTGCTGTGCCGTGTGAAGCTCTAATCAGCGGAAGAATGCAGATTAAATACATGAAACTCAATGACAATTTACGCTCCGGCCAATAATTATGGATGAAAGTTTGAAACAAGTTGTTAGAAAAGTTTTAAAGGCAAAGTGCCTCAATAAATTTTCACCGTTTAGGTATGGTATTTGTGTGGCACGTCTCCACCCAATATGATTTATCTCAGGGTGCAGAAGCTTATTCTTGCCTTATAAGGAGTTAAATAGAATTCTATTTAAAAATCTTAATCCTTCCAGTACTTATCAGCTACTGTATTTTCCAGAGGAAGTTGTGTAGTTCTTTCCAGTCTAACCACCGTGATCTCTGCTGCCACCTCTGTCCGTGTCAGGAACTGTTCAGAGTGCCAGCAAATCTCCATACAAAAACCTTTCCTGCCCTGGACAGTCCCTGACACTGACAGAGGTGTCAGCAGAGAGCATTGTGGTCAGACTGGAAAGGACTACACAACTTCCTCTGGAGCATACAGCACATGCTTTCTTTATGTATTTTTATTAAACATTTTTCAATAAACAGAAAACAAGATAAAACAAAAAGGCAAGATCTGAGAGGATAAAAGTACAAACTACCACTATGCAAATAGTGCAAAAGATATTCCCTCCGTAACAGTCAATGGGCCCAATACGGTAACAACTCCCCTCCCCCCCCCCCCCCAATAAGAAAGCAGTCACTGCTCATCCACGTAGAACAAGAGGCGGTGCTTGAAAAGTTGATGTCCCTGATCACCTCAAAATAAGCAGTCAAAGAAACCGGAAAATTGTCAACGAAGAGTAGGAGACATAATATAGCCATCGAGGCCTCATATGAGTTAAATGAATACCGAACACTTCCCCCCCCCACAGGGAGCCTCTGTCAGCTCCAGTGGTCACTCCTCTGACTCCCAGGGGATCCAATAGAGGAACAATTGTGTTCGATTCAAACAATCGTGTTTGATTTAGAATATGCGGGCTATATTAACTATCTGGTAAGTGCAGAGCACCTAGGGAACCTCTCAGGGATTCCACACTATACCAAGTGGTGTGTCTGAAGGGCTGTACAATCAGCGCAATCCCCTGGGAGTCAAAGTGAGTAACAATTAAGGATTTCTATTTTAGGAAAAAGCGTTTGGTGCCTGAATCTGTGTGTCATTCGGCATCTAAGCGATCAATCTCTAAGAAGGATTTCAATTGGGCTATCAGCATTGGCAAATCTGGAGTGATGGGATCCAACCATTTGGCGAAAAGGCAACGTAGTGCCACTAAAAGTCATGGCCGTAAATGTTGGCACCCCTGATATTTTTCTAGAAAATGAAGTATTTCTCACAGGAAAGGATTGCAGTAACACATGTTTTGCTATACACATGTTTATTCCCTTTGTGTGTATTGGAAGTAAACCAAAAAGGGAGGGAAACAAGCAAATTGTACATAATGTCACACCAAACTCCAAAAATGAGCTGAACAAAATTATTGGCCCCCTTTCAAAATTGTGGAAAAAAACAAAACATTATTTCAAGCATGTGATGCTCCGTTAAACTAACATGGGGCAAGTAACGGCTGTAGGCAATATAAAAATCACACCTGAAAGCAGATAAAAGGAGAGAAGTTCACTTAGTCTTTGCATTGTGTGTTTGTGTGTGCCACACTAAGCATGGACAACAGAAAGAGGAGAAAAGAACTGTCTGAGGACTTGAGAACCAAAATTGTGGAAAAATATCAACAATCTCAAGGTTACAAATCCATCTCCAGAGATCTAGATTTGCCTTTGTCCACAGTGCACAACATTATCAAGAAGTTTGCAACCCATGGCCCTGTAGCTAATCTCCCTGGGCGTGGACGGAAGAGAAAAATGTATGTAAGGTGTCAACACAGGATAGTCCGGAGGTGTAAGAAGCTTGTTGATTATTCTAGGAAGCAACTGATTTCAGTAATTTTTTCCAAAGGGCGTGCAACCAAATATTAAGTTACGGGTGCCAATAATTTTGTCTAGTCCATTTTTGGAGTTTGGTGACATTATGTTCAATTTGCTTTTTTTCCACCTTTTTTTGGTTTAGTTCCAACACACACAAAGGGAATAAACATGAATATAGCAAAACATGTGTTACTGCAATCCTTTTCTGTGAGAAATACTTCATTTTCTAGAAAAATTTCAGGGGCGCCAATATTTACGGCCATGACTGTATGTACGACTGTATGAGGTGCCAGTAGTCAACTGTGTGAGGGCACTCCCAGACCTCATGATGCATGTTAGTGAGCGGGCCTTGCACTTTGAGCAGTGAACTATCCTATCCGGGAAGGAAGGAGAGGGCAATATGTTAAAACCATATAGAGCTGTGTGGGCTACCTTGAAATACGTTTCTCTCCAAAGCTCATTTATAAAAAATTTCCGAAAAGCTGCCCACCCATGTAGAATAATATCAGTAATGTCAGGGTCTTTAGCCCACCACTCTCACGTACGGAACACACATTTGTGATCAATTTTTTAAAACGGTTACGAAAGGCTGCATATAAGTCAGATATTGAATGTCTCTGTGGTCCATTACCTGTAACATCGTCCAAAATGTGGACCTGGGCTTCCCCCAACAGGTCACATAATCTAGAGGAGCAGAAAGCATGGACTTGATTGGCATAGAGAGTGTGTGACAGGGGAAGATCAAACTTGAAAAGCATCTCTGCCGGTGTGAGCCACCTACCGTCAGGACCCCTTTAGAAACCCACCGTCGCATCCAAGGGGAAGATCTACCTTGCGGGAATTCGAGCAGAGGTATTTGTTTGGATAAAAGAAAGGAGGCCAAAGACCTTCCGCACCTCCTTCCAAGCCACTACTATATCACGTAAGAGCGCTGATCCCTTGATCCCCGCCGGAAGATTAGCATATGAAGTGTTTAGTAAGGCTGGCAAGGACCAAGGGGCCGCCAATGCCTTCACCACTGGGTTGGAAAAGTAATTGGAGTCATGTAGCCAATTGAGAGTGTGGTGAAAAATACATAACAAATTATAGCCCCTGACATTTGGGAAATTAACCCCTCCATCCGCTTTACTAAGCATGATTTTCTGCAAAGCTATGTGCAGCCGTTTGCCTTGCCACAGGAAGCGTTGAAAGGCAGTGGTGAGGCGTCTAACATCAGAGTGTTGGAGCAGTAGCGGGAGTGTTTGCAAAGGATATAGCAACTGAGGGTAACTAATCATTTTGACAAGATGGCATCTACCCAAAAAAGACAGACAAGTTTTCCCAGTGCTTCAGTTCAGCCAATATATGCCAAAAAAGCGGTGTATAGTTGAGTGAATAAAGTGTGTCAGAAGTCCGTTCTATGCAAATGGCTAAATAAATAATAAAGGAAGAGGCAACTTGCACACCTTGTGCATTCACATCAGGAAGCCATCCCAGAGAAGTCACCCCCAAAGGTAAAAGCATACTCTTGACTGCATTAACTCTATGACCCGTGAAACTCCCCAAATAGGATAAGAAGGTAAGAACTTTAGGGACAGCCACTCTGGGATTACTACGATAAAGAAGTTCATCATCGGCAAACATGGATAAGTTTACCTCCTGGGTGCCCACAGCTATGCCCCTGTAGACATCTGAATAGATCAAA
Organism: Hyla sarda; assembly: GCF_029499605.1. NCBI lineage: Eukaryota > Metazoa > Chordata > Amphibia > Anura > Hylidae > Hyla > Hyla sarda. The sequence goes on from NC_079195.1 coordinate 20,709,022, forward strand.
TAACAGACCAAAGGCTCAATCGCCAGGTCGAACAGTAAGGGCGATAAGGGGCAACCCTGACGTGTGCCTTTTGATAATGTAAGGGGGGTGGACAGGATACCAGGTGTATGGACTCTAGCTGTAGACCATCATAAAGTCCGTCTATGAAAGAGCTAAACCGTCCCGCAATCCTAAGTTTGGACAGGACCAATCTCAGCCAGTCCCAACGCACATTGTCAAAAGCCTTTTTGGCATCTAAAATTAGCAAAGATGGTTTGGTGACTGTCCGGGACTGCCCTAGAACACTATCCATCACTGCTAGTACCTTTCTAATATTCGTGACCGCCAAGCGGGTTTTCCCGAATCCCACCTGATGGTCACCGACAAGAGAGGTTAAAAACCTGGCCAGGCTATCAGCCAGGGTCTTGGTAAGCAACTTCACATGCTGGTTGATCAGAGAGATGGGGCAATAGGAACCTGGCTCCAAGGGGTGTTTGTCAGGTTTGGGGAGTACTTTTATGTAAGCCAATTTTGCAGCTGGCGATAATACGCCAATGCGTAATACTTCCTTGAAATATGCAGTTAAGGGGGTCCCATCTGATCTATAAGGGGCTTTTAGAATTCGTCAGGATAGCCATCAGGTCCCGGTGCCTTTCCGTTCACCAGGGAGCGTATACAATTCGCTACCTCCTCCGAAGTTACATCTGCATTGAGTTCCAGTAGGAGCGGGAGGAGAAGAATAAAGAGCAGCTTAATAGGAGCCCAAGACATTGTTAATGGAATGTGGGTTGTGCGTTATGTTTCCTGTGGGATCACGCAATGCTAGAACATGTGTAGGCGCGTGGGATCATTTCGCTATTCGCGCAAGTAGACGTCCTGCCTTATTTCCCTGTCTGAATAGATCAGCCTCAAAGGGAGACCGATAAATCCTCGCTCTCCTCTCTATCCAGAGCTCATAGGAAGATCTAGCTTCCTGCCATTTGAGTTTATGTTCTGCAGTGGGCGACTCCAGGAAATGGGAATATGCTTTCGCTAAAGTTGCACTTGCCTTCGCATAAGCGTCAAGGGTTTTCCGTTTAACCGTGTTGCTATAAGAAGTAATCTTACCCGAAGCACTACTTTTGCTGTTTCCCAGCAAAGAGAGGGATTTGCTACATGGGATGCGTTGTCCGTCTGGAATTCCAGCCACCACCCCTTGAGAAGGCTCAGGGAGGATTCATCCTTCGTTAGATAAGATGGAAACCACCACAAGTAATCAGAACCCTTGGGGCATGATGGCAGGAGTTCCAGAGTCACTGGTGCTTGAACTGAAATTACCAGTTCCCTTATATCCACCGCTCCCAAACGAGAGCATAGCAGCGGACTAATCAGGAAATGATCAATGCGAGACCACGAGCCATGTACGTGTGAGAAATGCGTGTACTCACAACCATACGGGTGCAGGTGATGCCAGGAGTCGATTAGCCCTGTCTGTCAAAAAAGGGGGGAGAACTATATCACTCGGCCGGGGAGATGAAGAGGTGTGAACATGGTTCACTAGAGGATCAACTACTGTATTCAAGTCCCCTCCCAGGATGGTGAGCGGTCCGTTAGTGCTGTTAACCGTGGCTGCTAAAGAGTGGAAGAAGGAAGAATTATCACCATTAGGAGCATAGCCATTATAAACGTGGTAGGTGGTACCGTTATGAACTAGTTGCAGATGTAAGAAGCGCCCTTCATCATCCCTGTCGTGAGAGTACATGGTGAGGAAAGGATTTATTAATCATCGTTAAAACTCCAGATTTGCCTTCTATCGCTGAACTGCCCATTACCTTACACACGCACAACTTCTGCATTCTCTGAATATCCTGTTCCGTTAGATGAGTTTCCTGGAGGAGAACTATGTCTGAACGCAGGCGTTTCAGGAAACACATAATTTTCATGTGCTTCTGTGGAGAGTGCAGTCCTTTAACATTCCACATCACAATCTTACACATGTTGAAAGAAAAACCCTCCGAGGGTAGGGAGGAGGGGCAAGTGAGCAGACCAGACAAGGGGTAGACAAAAGAGCATCAACAGGAGGGGCTGGAATTGGTACAAGAAGAACATGGAAAGAAAAAATGGGAGGAGCCAGCTCAGGGGACCGGTTACTCCCAGAGGACAAGAGCAAAAGCGACCATAGGCCATGGGAGAGTCGTGTGGTGTGTGTGTGTGGGGGGGGGGGGGGTAGAAAGAAAGACCAACACATAAAAATCAACACAGGCAAACAGAAGTGGAACCGTAGCAGGAACAGAAAAAAACCCTAAATAGACAAATCCCCAGGATAGAATAAGGGCGGTCGTGAATTGGGTGATGGACTTAAATTTTCAGGCATGTAGGTAGCCAGAACTCCTACCCCAGACCCCCTTCGAGGCACGTCCAACAGGTCATGGTTTAGTGCAGTAGCCAAGAAAAAAAAAACGGCTGTCAGAGGGAAACATATTACAGGGTGGGCCATTTATATGGATACACCTTAATAAAATGGGAATGGTTGGTGATATTATCTTCCTGTTTGTGGCACATTAGTGCATGTGAGGGGGGAAACTTTTCAAGATGGATGGTGACCATGACGGCCATTTTGAAGTTGGCCATTATGAATCCAACTTTTGTTTTTTCAATAGGAAGAGGGTCATGTGACACATCAAACTTATTGGGAATTTCACAAGAAAAACAATGATGTGCTTGGTTTTAATGTAACTTTATTCTTTCATTAGTTTTTTACAAGTTTCTGACCACTTATAAAATGTGTTCAATGTGCTGCCCATTGTGTTGGATTGTCAATGCAACCCTCTTCTCCCACTCTTCACACACTGATAGCAACACTGCAGGGGAAATGCTAGCACAGGCTTCCAGTATCCGTATACACTGCTATATACTACTATATACACCGCAGGAGAAAGGCTAGCACAGGCGTCCAGTATCCGTAGTTTCAGGTGCTGCACATCTCGTATCTTCACAGCATAGACAATTGCCTTCAGATGACCCCAAAGATAAAAGTCTAAGGGGGTCAGATTGGGAGACCTTGGGGGCCATTCAACTGGCCCACGACAACCAATCCACTTTCCAGGAAACTGTTCATCTAGGAATGCTCGGACCTGACACCCATAATGTGCTGGTGCACCATATTGCTGGAAAAACTCAGGGAACGTGCAGCTTCAGGGCATAAAGAGGGAAACACATCATCATGTAGCAATTTTGCATATCCAATGGCCTTGAGGTTTCCATTCATGAAGAATGGCCCCACTATCTTTGTACCCCATATACCACACCATACCATCACGTTTTGTGTTCCAACAGTCTTGGAGGGATCTATCCAATGTGGGTTAGTGTCAGACCAATAGCGGTGGTTTTGTTTGTTAACTTCACCATTCACATAAAAGTTTCCTCATCACTGAACAAAATCTTCTGCGTAAACTGAGGGTCCTGTTCCAAGTTTTGTTTTGCCCATTCTGCAGCACCTGAAACTACAGATACTGGAAGCCTGTGCTAGCATTTCTCCTGCGGTGTATATAGTAGTATATAGCAGTGTATACGGATACTGGAAGCCTGTGCTAGCATTTCTCTTGCGGTGTATATAGTAGTATATAGCAGTGTATACGGATACTGGAAGCCTGTGCTATCATTTCTCCTGCGGTGTATATAGTAGTATATAGCAGTGTATACGGATACTGGAAGCCTGTGCTAGCATTTCTCCTGCAGTGTATAGAGTAGTATATAGCAGTGTATACGGATACTGGAAGCCTGTGCTAGCATTTCTCCTGCGGTGTATATAGTAGTATGTAGCATTATATACGGATACTATATAGTAGTATATAGCAGTATATAGAGAAGAGGGTTGCATTGACAATCCAACACAATGGGCAGCACATTGAACACATTTTATAAGTGGTCAGAAACTTGTAAATAACTCATGAAAGAATAAAGTTATGTTAAAACCAAACACATCATTGTTTTTCTTGTGAAATTCCCAATAAGTTTGATGTATCACATGACCCTCTTCCTATTGAAAAAGTTGGATTCAAAATGGTCGACTTCAATATGGCCGCCATGGTCACCTCCCATCTTGAAAAGTTTCCCCCCTCACATATACTAATGTGCCACAAACAGGAAGTTAGTATCACCAACCATTCCCATTTTATTAAGGTGTATCCATAGAAATGGCCCGCCCTGTATAACTAGAAAAGGACACCAAAAGGTGTGAAAGGAACCAAAAAAAAAAAAAAATAATAACCAGCCACTCCTCACCCCACCCGACATGTTTGAGAAATTTGGGCCTGTGATGCAGAGGTATGAGAGCTATGCTGTGTGGCATTTGACTTGAAACCTGCAATCGCATTGTTGAAGAACGGAAAGCAGAAGCGGAGTAACAACATCAGGTTAAATTATACAAAAGAACAGGGAAACAATATAGCAGCAGAACAGTAGAGAGTGTAATATACTCAGCAGCAGGTGACAGTAATCCCTCTAGGCATGAAATCGTCCTCCCTCAGGATTGTAAGAAAATAGTAATAAATGACAACATGAAAATACTACATCAACTGAAGCTACCTAAAAACGGTAACTGGTAAATGGTAACCCCCCCTCCCCTGCTACTGAGATTAAGGTAGACATGGAAAAAAACAAAAACAAAGTGATACTAAGTCTGGAGAGGATGATCGGCTCCTTCTACTACGCTTCCTCACTGACTTGCGTCTTTTCCTGGATTCGTCTGGAGATCTCATACGGCTTCTTCTGCGTCTTGAAGAGAGATGAGATGTGTCACCCCGGTCTCTGGGTGATGGAGAGTGATGAGAGGGAGAGCGGGTGGGGCGAGTTGAGTCTCTCAGGAGATCTTGCCACGGCCGGAGTCTGATAGGAAGAGAAGGATCCATCCGGACGGAATACTTTCAAAGTAGCTGGATACTGGAGCTGGAAACGTTTCTTCTCTTTGAACAGTTCAGTGCAGACTTTACCATAAGCCTTCCGACACTTAGCAACATCAGCAGAGAAGTCCTCAAAGATCAACAACTTCTTGTTGCGGAAAGTAAGCGGGGAAGAGCGCTTTCTATAAGCTCTCAGGAGTTCCACTTTATCATTGTAATCCAATCATTTGCCTGGGGCGGGCATCTTCGGACTGACGAGAATGAGAAGGTGTCGTCTGTGGCCGTCCCACTCGATGGGCCCTCTCCACCCAGTCCCAGAGCTTTGGGCAGATTGCTTCCACAAAAGTTCTGGAGAACAGAAGGAAGGAGGGAGTCACTGACCCCCACAATATGCAGGTTATTATGGCATGATCTGTCTTCCAGGTCTTCCAATTTTTCGCTTACATAGCAGAGATGTAAAGGTTAACCAAGGTTGCTACCAATGTCTGGAGGTCCATGGGAGAAGAGAAGAAGATCTCCGAGGCCCCCATCAAGGGGAGGGGGGAGTTGCTGGGGTACAGGAGGTGTGCCCTCTCTTCAGGGGTGAACAGCGGCTGGCTGTTGGCAATGTCCATGGCATCCTGTTAGGACTGTGTGCTTTGGGAAGTCACTGGGTCAGATACAGTAGCAGGCTGCGCTGTGCTGAAGTAGTAATGGCGCTGTGTACAAGTGGGCATGTGACCCGGCCTGAGGGAGAGACTGCCCAGTCTTCTATGTAGTGTGGTCATAGCAGGGCAAGGCAGGATGGTATCCCCTTATAAGTCACAGGGCTGCTTTAGGCCTGGGTGCCCTGCTGCTGCGCTTCTTTGTATCTGGATGGTGCGGGCGGGCGCGCATGAACTTACTCCGCCACAAGCTGCTGGCCGGGAGAAGATGTTGGCCCCATCCTGCAGGCTGCGCGGGCTCAGCTGGAGATCGCAGCCTCCGCAACGGTGCGGGTATGAGGTCCGGGGTGCGGGAGCTCCGGCTCAGCGCATGCTACATGCCGTCGCCGGCAGTCCTAGCACATGCTTTTAAGAATATGTTTTCCTTTATTAAAAAAAATATATATATCGATGATATATATCTTTAATTTGCAGTAGAATAAGCAAGTATTCTTTTTTAATATGAGGTAAGCAGGCTATATATATATATATATATATATATATATATATATATATATATATATACTGTATATAGTGAAAGGGTCTCTCCACAGCACCATTTGTGATGAAAAAGAGTGATATTTATTCCATGAAGGTGTCTTTACAAGCAGCGACATTTCGGTCAGCTCTACCTGACCTTTCTCAAGCAGTGAATACCACACATTTAAATAGGGGCGTCAATCAAAGAAGCCAAAAGTGCATATTAAGAAATAAAGTGCATAATACTTCCATAAAATAGTGTAAACATTACATACATAGCATAGTGTAACAATATACAAAACCACAATCATCTTATAAAAAGTGCACAGCACTGGGTCGCGATGATTCTGGACCTGGTGTTGTGCGCTAAATACACCTTATAATATTGCAGTGTGATGTGATGCGAATGCCGGATTTAGATTTAACCTAAAGATGAAATAATTTGATTTTTTGCTTGGTTTGGCGCAGTACTATTGGCGCAGTACAACTGCGACACTCTTTTGATTGGCTTTACTGTCCGCTTCACTATTTGCCCTGTGAATTCGGCGCACATGCGCTGTTATGTGTTTACACGCTAACGTGGTAATGGCAAATCTGAATTTCGGCATCCGGTGAGGTGTGTGCTCCCCGCCACCTTCATTTTACTCTAATGTTTCTATTACTCCACATGTGTTGCACCTGTAATTAAATGTATTTATGCATCTATCCTATGATTATACATGTAAGTGTATAATGTTTTAATATGCAGTTTTTATAAGATGATTGTGGTTTTGTATATTGTTACACTATGCTATGTATGTAATGTTTACACTATGTTATGGAAGTATTATGCACTTTACTTCTTAATATGCATTTTTGGCTTCTTTGATTGATGCCCCTATTTAAATGTGTGGTATTCACTGTTTGTACACTGCTTGAGAAAGGTCAGGTAGAGCCGAAATGTCGCTGCTTGTAAAGACACCTTAATGGAATTTTCATCATAAATGGTTCTGTGGAGAGATCCTTTCACTGTTTGAAACCAAAGCCTCTGACCCAGGCTCCAGATTCTGTGAGCACCTGGAGGTTTTTCAAATCTTAACCTGTTTGGTTTGGATGTACTGCTCTCATTCTATATGTATATATATATATATATATATATATATATATATATATATTATATATAATATATATATATATTAACTGAGTACACGGAGTTGCCCGGTTTTTCCTTCCTAATCCTTGTTGGGGAGTAAAATCAAAAAAGGAGCAAGCTTTTGACTTCATATCCCGTCCTCATATATTGTTGTCATATCCCAACCCCATATCCTGTCCTCATATCTCAACCTCATATCCCATCCTCCTATCCCGTCCTCATATCCCGACTTTCTATCTCGAACTCATATCCTGTCCTCATATCCCGTTCTCCTATCCTGCCCTCATATCTGGTTCTCCTATCTCGACCTCCTATCCCAACCTCCTATCCCGTCCTCATATCCCGACCTCCTATCTTGACCTCATTTCTCATCCTCACATCCCGACCTCATATACCGTCCTTATATCCCGTCCTTATATCCTGACCTCATATCCAGAACTCATATACTGACCTCATATACTATCCTTATATCCCGTCCTCACATCCCATCTTCATATCCTGACCTCATATCCTGTCCCCATATCCTGTTCTCATATCCCATCCTCATATCCCATCCTCATATCCCGACCTCATATTCCGACCTTATGTCCCATCCTCATATCCTGTCCTCAGGTGGGACTGATTTGTGATGAAGATATTGTGAGCTGAAAATAGAAGGGGACATGGCTTTGTGGGACTGGGCGTGATTTGCAAGCCAGACCGATGCACAAAAAGGGTAGATAATAAAAGTGTTGGGGCTTAAAATGTGGCATGTCTTTGTGAGATGGGGTGTGGCTTGCAAGCCAGATTGCCACATTCACCAGGAGGAGCTTATGGAGTAAAGTACTGGAAGTCCCATATACTTTTATGGGACTTGAAACAAAAAAACATATTTTATATAAGGGTGTAGATAAGGGTTAATTTAACTATCATATTTTTATTTGACATATAAGTAATATGTGTACCAGGTATAGAAATATCTCCAGCTGTACAGAAGTTATGTGGGAACATACATTTCCCATTGACTTGCATGAGACTTTAAACTAAAACCCCGACCCTCACAAATGGGGGTAGTTAAGGGTTAAATTAACTATCCTATATTTTAAGTGGACATATAAGTAACATGTGACCAATTATTATCTAAATATCTCCAGACGTTTGGAAGTTATGCAGTAACATGTATTTCCCATTGACTTGTATGGGACTTTAAACAAAAACCCCGACCCTGGCAAATGGGGGTGGGTAAGGGTTAAATCACCTATCCTATGTTTGTTGCTGGCATATAAGTAACATGTGACTAAGTTTAATGTTAATATCTTTAGCCGTTTGTACTTGATGCTGGAACATACACACATACACCCATATTGAGTTTTATATATATAGAACTAGCTGAGTACCCAGCGCTGCCCGTTTTTTCCTACCGTATCCTTGGGGGGGGGGGAAGCAACCCCATATCCCCCATATCCCCTCCTCATACCCTGATCCCAAATCCCCTCCTCATATCCTGACCCCAAATCCCCTCCTCATATTCCGACCTTATATCCTGTCCTCATATTTTGTTCTCATATTGCGGCCCTCATATCCCATCCCTATATCCCAACCTCATATCCCGACTTCATGTCCCGACCTCATATCCCCTCCTTATATCCCGACCTCATATCTCGACCTCATATCCCATCCCCACATGTAATCCTAATTTCTAATTCTCACATCCCGTCCTCAGGTTGGGCTGCGTTGTGGTAAAGATATTGTAACCAGAAAATAAAAGGGGTGTGGGTTAGATGGTGGGCGTGTCTTTGCAAGATGGGGCATGAAATGCAGGGAGGATGTGGCTTGCCAGTCGGACTGACGCATTCACCAGGAGATGCAGAGCGGAGCTTGTGGAGTATAGTACCAGAAGTCCTATATACTTGCATGGGACTTGAAACAAAAACCCCCATCATCCTTCACATATTAATTAATTAAACTATTATATATTTTTGTTTGACACATAAGGAACATGGGACTAAGTATTATCGAAATATCTCCAGCCGTTTGGAAGTTATGCAGTAACATATATTTCCCATAGACTTGTATGGGACTTTAAACAAAAACCCCGACCCTGGCAAATGGGGGTGAGTAAGGGTTAAATCACCTATCCTATGTTTGTTGTTGACATATAAGTAACATGAGAAACATGTTAATGCTGAATGCTGGAACATACACACATACACACATACAGTACATATATACATACATACACACATTGAGTTATATATGTATATATAGAGCCATAATTTGCAGTACGTACAATAAGCAAGTCATTTTTTTTAAATATGAGCTAAGCAGCAGGAGTAATTCACGATCGGCGCTATAAAAAGATTTTAATTTACCGTGACATTTTCGTGGTGATGACAATTTTTTGAGATGTAAAAATACATGTGAGGAAGTGCGGCTGGACCTGTATATTATCTCAAATATGTGGCTTCCTGCTTACACATGGTATACTCATGCCAAGCTTCATCATTACCCATGGTTACAATGACAACGTGTTCCTCAGTGTCACCCTGTGAGTGATCCAATGTCTGATCGATTTAGAAGGTGAAGAACACATATTGTCAAATTTAAAGGGATTGTCCAGAATGTAAACAGCACCACACATGTCAAAAGGTTGTGAGTGGTATTGCAGCTTGGTCAACCTTCACTTCAATTGAGCTAAGCCTCAATACTAGACATAACCCATGGCAGGGTTGGTGCAAGGATATTTGCCACCCTAGGCAAAAGCCTATTTTGCTGCTCCTTGACTCTGCCCCTTGACTCACCCTTTTGACACACCGCACCTTACCTGCACCTTAAGATATTTTTTTGTGGAGTACCTCTTTAAAGGGGTTATCCACCATGAGGTGATTAAATATGTACCTGCCAGACAGTAATGGGCATGCTTAGGAAGGATCCATGCTTGGCCTGGTGCTAAATGTTTGTTTTGTGAGTCCACCATAACGCTGCTGCTTTCTTTTTGTGAAATGGCTTTTTACTGTTAAAGTTCCCACTCTCCAACTACAAATCCCAGGATCCCTTGCTTGTAAGTGTGAGGTCACTTTTCTTCCTCCCACACATCAGCCACCCCACCCATTGAAGCACAGCTGAGCTATGCGTGATGTTCATGAAACTACAATTCCCAGCAGCCCTGTGGAAGAATGAATTCCTCCCACCCAGCGGTCTCTCCACCCGTTGAAGCAGACAGGCTTCTTTTCAACCCCTGACTAGTGATGTAATGTCTCAGGCCGCACTGCAATCTGGGAAAACCTGAGACATCACTCATTTTGTATGATGATTGAAATAAACATCAGGCAAAGATCCCAAAAGAATTGTGAGTCCACCATCAACACAGCTGCAGACACTATATTATGAACTGCATTAACTTTACAGCCTCTGTAGCACAGTAAAAAAAAAAGAAAAAAATCATGTAAAACCCCTTTAAAGGGGTACTCTTGTGCACCAGCATTCTGAACATTCTGTGACATCATGGCATGCCCCCTCCTTTCAAGTCTATGGGAGGGGGCGTGTCAGTCATCACGAGGGGCGTGGCTGTGACACCATGATGGGTGTGGCTTTGACATCACGAGGGGCGTGGCTGTGATATCACGAGGGGTGTGGCTTTGACATCACAAGGGGCGTGGCTGTGACATCACGACCACTGCCGCCGGAACCTGGTGTTTGTTTAGAATGCCGGGTGCTCGTGGTGGGACTCCCTCGATCAGACATCTTATCCCCTATCCTTTGGACATTGATAGGGGATAAGATGTCTAGCAGTGGAGAACCCCTTTAATAACAAAATTGCCAAATCTAAATCAGGTTTGGAACCATGTGTCCAGAGTAGCTCATTGGCTTGATGTCTGTAATATGGAACCTTTCCACCCGCTTGGCACCATGTTCTAAGAAATATTTATTTATGTAGATCACACAGTGGTCCCAATCCAACTGACTAGAAAGATGATCAATGACGAACAACAAGTGAGGATTTTATTATGATAGAAATCATTCACAGAAATAAGTTTCATTTCTTGAATCAGATGAAAGTTTCAGCACACATTTTGGGTTATAGAAATAAACGGAACACATTTAGGCATGTAGACGTGGTCAAGAAAACTTACTGAAGTTCAAACTGAGCATCAGAATGAGGAAGAAAAGGTATTTTTTGTGGCTTTCAATGTGGCATGATTGTTGGGGCCAGACAAGCTAGCATGTTTTTTTTTTTTTAGAAACTGCTGATCTACTGGGATTTTCACACACAATTATCTCTAGGGTTTACAGAGAATGATCCGAAAAAGAGAAAATATCCAGTGAGCGGCATTTATGTGGACAGAAATGCATTATTAATGTCAGAGGAGAATGGGCGGACTGGTTCGAGAAGACAGAAAGGTAACTCAAATAACCACTGGTTACCACCAAGGTCTGCAGAATACCATCTCTGACCGCATAACATGTCCAACCTTGAAGCAGATGGGCTACAGCAGCAGAAGACCACATTGGGTGTGAAGTGAACTGGAAACTGAGGCTACAATTCACACAGGACACCACAACTGGACAATGAAAAATGGAATTTTCTGGTCTGATGAGTCTGCATCCCAGCTGTGATATTCAGATAACAGGGTCAGAATTTGGCGTAAACAACGGGAACGGGAAAAAAATTCATTGTGCGACAAAATTGAAGAAAAAAATCCTTTTTGTAACTTTTGGGGGCTTCCGTCGCAGTGCATTTTTCGGTAAAAATGACATCTTATCTTTATTCAGTAGGTCCATACGGATAAAATGATCCCCTACTTATATAGGTTGGATATTGTCGTACTTCTGGAAAAAATCATAACTACATGCAGGAAATTTTAAAATTGTCATCTTCTGACCCCTATAACTTTTTTATTTTTCTGCGTACGGGCCAGTATGAGGGCTAATTTTTTACGCTGTCATATGAAGTTTTTATCAGTACAATTTTTATATTGATCTGACTTTTTAATCGCTTTTTATTCATTTTTTCATTATATAAAAAGTGACCAAAAATATGCAATTTTTTTGCGTGTAAGCCATTGACAGTTTAATTAACATTTTATTTTTTTTCCGCACGCCTCAATACCACATATGTTTATTTTTATTTACACAGGTTTTTTTTTGTTTTGTTTTTTACTGGAAAAAGGGGGGTGATTCTTACTTTTATTAGGGAAGGTGTTAAATAATCTTTATTAACTTTTTTCAACTGCTGTGCATTGACACGGCAAAGGTCAGTGTTATCGGCGGTCGATTGCTCAAGCCTGGATTTCAGGCTTGGATCAACCGCCGATCGGATGCGATGGAGGCATGTAAGGGGACCTCCGCTCGCGTTCTAGCTGATCGGGACATCGCCATTTCACCGTGATGGTCCAGATCAGCCCGACTGAGCTGCCGGAAAGTTTTCACTTTCATTTTAGACGGGGCAATCATCTCTGAACGCCACTTCTAAAGGGTTAATAGCGCGCGGCACAACCATCAATGCAGCACGCTATTAGCCCAGGGTCCTGGCTTTCATTAGCTGCTGGGAACGACCCGCTATGATGTCGGGTCACGGCGTCACCCCACATTATATATCCCGGGCGCACGGCGTACAGGTACACCCTACGTCCTTAGTAGGATAACACCACAGCCTACCTGAGTATTGTTACTGACCATGTCCATCCCTTTGTGACCACAGTGGACCCATCTTCTGATGATACTTCCAGCAGGATAATACAGAAAATATAATCTGATCTTTTAGGCAAAAAATTGTCATTAAGAAGTTAATTTCTTTGGTTTGGAGATCTCTGGACTATATAAATCAGATTAGGCTGTAGAACATGTTTCGTCTTCCAGTTGGCTTGAGTTGGATAAGCTTATCTCTCCGCTACCTTGAATATAAAGTACAGAATTTAGAGCAGAATGTGATTTAAGTTTTTGGAATTTGGTGGTGGATCTACGAGGATTTGAAACATTTTTTCTCTCTGCCAGAGAATAAGCTGGAAAAGAGTGCAAGCTGTCTACAGACACAAAGGTGTTAGCGAATCTGTCTGCAGCAGCTGGTAGAACATTTATCTTGTCTGAATTCCTAGCCGGGAGGTCAAGGCTTGAATATCTCCATCTGTCTACAGAGCTGATCCCAGATTTATTCCTTCAAGGAGCCATTGGCACCTGAACCACAGAACAAGTGAACGCCGGTTCACCTGCAATTATGTGCTCCTTCCCTGCGACTCAACACTCCAAGGAGGCCGCGAGAAAGGGGTTTTTGTTCATCTGAAGAAAGGAAGCGTGCAGGGAATTCTTACAGTAACCGGATTACCATTTGATTCATACCTGCCGTCCTCCGCTTGATGTCTTGAAGTGTATTATATGGGCTGGATTTTCATGTTGCTTGCTTTATTCCACGGAGAACTCCATGAAAATATGTCTTTATAAACCACTAAATCTCTTCAATGTGAATCAGTTCCCCAATGGGCCACGTCTAAGGCATTTTTTTTTATTTTTTAAACTAACCTTTTCCCTGCTAAGGGGCAGAAACCCCAAAACCACAATCACTTCTCGACCTTTTGGCCAAGATCAAGTTTAGTATCTGTTCTGTTAGTTGGTGGTGTAGCAGACTATCAAGGCAGAATGGAGAATCACATGGAGGGAAGTGATCTGGGTGCGCAGTGATTGGCCCAACGACTACCCTGGGGTAACATGGAACTCTGGATCTGGCCACAAGGTTTGGGGTAGTTCTAGAGCCGAGGTGCAGAAGTGCACTGGGAGTGGTGACCCCCAGGGTGCCGTAACTCACTCAGTATGGGACTTCAACTGAGAGAAAGCACTTTGCATGCACTTCATTTTACCCTTCTGAACACTTACCTCTATTTTTATTTTATTTTTTTTTATAAACTGGTGCCAGAAAGTAAAAGGGGTATTCCGGGAAATGATATGGTAGGGGGGAGGATCGAGGAGGGGAAATGATATGGTACGGGGGTGGATCGAGGAGGGGAAATTATATGGTACAGGGGGTGATAAAGGGGGTATTGCTGTAGAGGGGAAATTATGTGGCACAGGGGGTGATAATGCGGGAGGAATGAAGGGACACAGGGGGTAATAAAGGTGGGGATGATGTGGTAAAGGGGATGATAAAGGGGGGTCTGGCTGTTGAGGGGGAAATAATGTGGCATAGATGTCGATAATGTGGGGAGATGAAGAGGCACAAGGGGAAATAAAGGGAGGGATGATGGGGCACAGGAGGTAATTGGGGGGAATGAAATGGCAAATGGGGTGATAAAGAGGGGGGGGGGATAAATTGGCTCAGGGAGAACCAAGGGAGAAGATGAAATGGCACAGGGTGGATCAAGGGGGGAGGATCACGTGGCATGAGGGGGGGATTAAGGGGGAAGGAATTAAGTGGCACAGGGGCTGAATGGGGGAAGGAAATGGCACAGGGTGGATCAAGGGGGAAGGATCACGTGGCATGGAGGGGGGGGATGAAGTGGCACCGGGGCTGATGGGGGAAAGGAAATGGTAGCACAGGGTGGATCAAGGGGGGAATGAAGTGGCACAGGGGCTGATGGGGGGAAGGAAATGGCACAGGGTGGCAGCAGCAACAATTGTAATGCCGATACTGGATACCGATATCATGTCATGTGTCGTAGGATGCGCAACATGATACATGCAATTGGCGGTATGGTAAGGAGACTATCACTAAACTATACACGTCTAAAAAAGGGAGATTTTGTTTTTGTGTTTTTCATTTCTAGAACTCATGTTTCTGAACGCAGCCATTTCATTGTCCTCTCCAGTCCAACCAGTTAGTGATGCTGCTCATCGAGGGGAATGAGTATTGATAATCCGCCAGCAGGGATAATGATAGCGTCCAGTGACAGCGCTGACTATATCAGAGACTGTGCGTATTCTGCGGATGGTGTCGCGGGCACTTTGCATACATACAGAACATATTTGCACGCTTTGATTTCATCTCGCAAAATTACACGTTTGATGATTTAATGCGTTTGCAAAGACAATAAAAAAACGCTTCAATTGCAACAATGTAATCACGGTGGGGAAATCTGCATGTAATTGACTCTTGTTCTGGATTTCAGATGCTCAGTACATCGTCTGCAAGATGAACAACTGCTCGGAGACTGTGAGGACAAAGCCCTTCGCCGGATACATCGACACCAACTCCCTCATTGTCCAGGATGAATATGTCTTTGTCCAGGTGAGTCAATGTCACCCGTCTCTATACCAAGAGACAATTAGAGTTGCCACCTGCCAGTATTTTTATATAAAAAAAATACCGGCCACGCAATTGGTCATCCAACCAATCCTCCAACTCCCGGAATCTTGCACCATATACTATACCAGTGTTTCCAAACCAGAGTGCCTCCAGCTGTTGCAAAACTACAACTCCCAGCATGCCCAGACAGCCAACGGCTGTCTGGGCATGCTGGGAGTTGTAGTTTTACAACAGCTGGAGGCCTTTCTGGTTGGAAAACACTGACCTATACATATACTACTATATGGTCCAGCATGCTGGGAGTTGTAGTTTTTATTTGTGGCAGCTGCTGAGCCACAGTCTGTATCAGGGCGTGCTGGGAGTATGAGTTAGTAACTGACTGCAACTTCCGAATTTCTAAAAAAAAAAAAAAAAAAAACGATTAATAAGTCACATCAAAACAAAAATGGTACTGATGAAAACAAAACTTAAAGGGGTTATCCAGGAAAAAAAACTTATATATATATATATATATATATATATATATATATATATATATATATATATATATGTCAACTGGTTCCAGAAAGTTAAACAGATTTGTTAAGTACTTCTATTAAAAAATCTTAATCCTTTCAGTACTTATGAGCTTCTGAAGTTAAGGTTGTTCCTTTCTGTCTAAGTGCTCTCTGATGACACGTGTCTCGGGAAACGCCCAGTTTAGAAGCAAATCCCCATAGCAAACCTCTTCTAAACTGGGCGGTTCCCGAGACACGTGTCATCAGAGAGCACTTAGACAGAAAAGAACAACCTTAACTTCAGAAGCTCATAAGTACTGAAAGGATTAAGATTTTTTAATAGAAGTAATTTACAAATCGATTTAACTTTCTGGAGCCAGTTGATATATATATATATATATATATATATATATATATATATATATATAAAAAGTTTTTTCCTGGAATACCCCTTTAAAAAAAATAAAAAAGAGCCTCATACAGGCCCGTATAAAGAGAAATTGAAAAGTTGTAGGGGTCAGAATAGGACAAAACTTCCCCCCGGATATGTGTATCCTGTGATAACACGCATATATAATTAATTATGCAAGTCAGCATGGCCGGTATGTTTTTTTTGCAAGAAAGATGGCAACCCTAAAGACAATAGAGAGGGGAAATCGGAATCAGGATCAAACAGCTCGGATAAGGTATTGGTTAAACTGTATTAGAGACTCGAAACGCGTTTCAGCCTTTGTCTCTTGACGCCCGAAGAAGAGGCTGGAGCAGCCCTGAAACGCGTTGTGTGTCTCTAATAAGGTTTAACCATTACCTTATACGGGCTGTTTGATCCTTGTGACATGGCAGCCTGACCGAAGCTTCTGATTATACCTCTCTGTTGTCTCCTGGTATCTACACGCCTGCGAGCTGCGGCAGCTGGTGTCTCTCCTTGATATATGCGGTTGTGAGTGTTGTGCCTTGTATTTGCACAATCTATCCAGGTGAGCACGTTTCTTACCTTACCTGAACGCCATCTCCTGTTTCTCTGAATTGGCACCAGGGAGCGCTCCCGACCTTCTCTTGTTTACCAGTCTTTATAGGACAATGTTTCCCAAGCAGAGCGCCTCCAGCTGTTACAAAAATAAAACTCCCAGCATGCCCGGATAACTAAAGGTTCTGGGATCGGGATATATATTCGTTATATGTGGCAAGGCCACGGGGTGTGAAATGAGGTGTATGGGGCAGGTGTTGTTAATCCCTTCGTGTTCGTGACGCCAGTGTGCGGTTTTAACCGAGAACCACCCGAACGGTAGCACCGCTAATCCTAGTTAGGCAGGGCAAATAAGAGTCCAAGGCCAGGTCAGGGTTAACGGTAGCTGTAGGGTACGTTCACACGAGAGGATTTTCGCAGCGGATTTCACTGCGGATCCGCTGGTGAAGGCCCGCTCTATGCTGTCTTTACATGTGCCTGCTCTTAGCGGCAATACGCCGATACGAGCAGACACACTGCGATGTGCGAGTCGCAGTATACTCGCACATCGCCGGAGCCCTCTGCCTAGCTCAGGGCAGGGAGAGTGGCCGCGATGTGCGAGTACGCCGTGCACATCGCTGCAGTGTGTCTGCTCGTCGCGGCGTACTGCCGCAACAAGCAGGCACATGTAAAGACAGCATAGAGCGGGCCTTCACCAGCGGATCCGCAGCGTAAAATACGCTGTAAACCTGCTCGTGTGAACGTACCCATACTGAGGTAGACAGATGGTAACAGTCTTTACAGCTAGGCCAGGATCCCAGAGAGGTGACCAGTAACTCAGAGGGGACCTGGCAGCTTGCTGGGACTTGCAGTGACTTGACAGACTTTAGGACAGCCACGCTGACTATAATAGACTTGAATTGACTGAGGATAGTGACAGCAGACAGAGATGACCTGACTTACTGACTTGTGGCTGTAATTTAGGCTTGTGGCCTCTAGATGTGCTGGACACTGGATCTGAGACGTCTGGACTGGACTTCACCTCAGGATCCAAGAGCAAAAGAGGCAGAGTGCAGCTCCTCCCTTCCTTATAAAGGGGGCTGAGCAAGGAGCCCATAGGCTAGCTGCGGGTCATCTGGTGACCTGGTGCTCTCTGGGTAACAAAACATGTGACTTTAAATTGTGACAACCATTATCATGTGACTAATAACCATGTGACCATATCGAAGGTCCTTTACATTCAATGTACAACTAATTACATTCAATGTACACTGCAGGCGAGCCCTGGGGACGTGCAGGGACTCAAGCTGATAGGACTGTGAGATGCATATCCCGTACTGGGACACCACATATACACATACCCTCCAATTCTATCTGTATACTGCTGCTACTATCTCTATGGGCTCAGGATATATAGTAGTTATACACCTCCTCTCCACCTCTATTTGTATACTGCTGCCGCTATCTCTATGGGATCAGGATATATAGTAGTAATACCCTCCCCTCCAGATCTATTTGTATACTGCTGTTAACTCTGTGAGATCAGGATATAAAGGTTATACACCTACCATTCAACTCTATCTGTATACTGCTGCTATCTTCATGGGATCTGGATATATATATATACATATATATATATATATATATATATATATATATATATATATCTATCTTAAATAACAATTATCCAGCTCTATCTGTATACTGTTGCTGCTATTTCTATTGGATTAGGATATACAGTAGCTATACACCTCCCCTCCAGATCTATCTATATACTGCTGCAATCTCTATGAGATCAGGATATATAGTAGTTCTACACCTCCCCTTCAGCTCTATCCATATATTGCTGCTGCTATCTCTATAGGATAAGTAGTTATACACTTCCCCTCCTGGCTCTGTCTGCATACTGCTGCTGCTATATCTATGGGATCAGGAAATATGTAGTCAGTCCTGGTCAGCTTACTTCCTGTGACCATCACCTATCAGATCCATCCAGCTAGCACTCATATCCCTCCCCTCCAGCTTTAGTTGTATACTTCTGCTGCTGCTACTATCTCTGTGGAATCAGGATATATAGTAGTAATACGCCTCCCCTCCAGCTCTATCTGTATACTGCTGCTATCTCTATGAGATCAGGATATATAGTAGTTATACACCTCCCCTCCAGCTCTATCTGTATACTGCTGCTGCTATCTCTATGGGATTAAGATATATAGTAGTAATACACCTCCCCTCCAGCTCTATCTGTATACTGCAGCTGCTACTGCTGCTACAGCCAATGGCTGTCCGGGCATGCCGGAAGTTGTAGTTTTGCAACATCTGGAGGTCCACCGTTTAGAGACCACTGGCATTCAGGGTTATTGGGGGAGAATTATCTAAACCTGTCCAGAGGAAAAGTTGCTGAGTTGCCCATAGCAACCAATCAGATCACTTTCATTTTTGAAAAGGCCTCTGAAAAATGAAAGCAGCGATCTGATTGGTTGCTATGGGCAACTCAGCAACTTTTCCTCTGGACAGGTTTAGATAATTCTCCCCCAATGATTGCACCTAAAATTATATAATATTCCGGGCTCCATTGTCATATGGCTGTATTAGGCTGCATTCACACCACGTTTTATACATACGGGTGCCGGATCCGGCGGGGGGAGGGGCAAACCGGGCGCTCCCATACCCCGGCCAGATCAGCCCGTGACTCCATTTACTTATATGATCCGACCGGAGTCAAACGGTGACTCCGGTCGGCTCAGTTATGACCCGTATGAGGTTTCCTGACCGGACCCAAAACCGTAGTATACTACGGTTTTAGCTCAAGTCCAAAACCGCATACGGGTCATAACTGAGCCGACCGGAGTCACCGTTTGACTCCGGTCGGATCATATAAGTAAATGGAGTCACGGACTGATCTGGCCAGGGTACGGGAGCGCCCGGTTTGCCCCTCCCCCCGCCGTATGTACAATAGTGGTGTGAATGCAGCCTTAGCTCCATAGGAGGAAATGTCTTCATGTCTATGTGGAGAATCGACCTGGAAGTTGCTCAGGTGTGAACAGCGCTTTACATTGCTGAATATGAGTTCCTTTTTTTAGTTTGTTGAGGTGGCAGAAAAACCTCATAGAAGGAATGTGTGTTGTCAGGGACCGGAGGATAAATGATTTCCCGACGCTCCTTATTAAGCAGCGGTCAATTAGAGTTTATCGAGCAAAACGTCTTAATAGAACCGGAATAATGGGGAAAAGTTTCATTAGAATAATTAGTGGAAGTGAAGTAAGTGCTCCAGTTATTTTATTCATCAAACCGGGTGGGGGAGAACAATGGAGGAACAGACGGAAGTGCCCAGTCCACTGCTATTACAGATATAGATAGATAGATATTAGATATATAGATAGATAGATAGATAGATAGATAGATAGATATGAGATAGATAGATAGATAGATAGATATGAGATAGATAGATATTAGATAGATAGATAGATAGATATGAGATAGATAGAAAGATATGAGATAGATATTAGATAGATAGATATGAGATAGATATGAGATAAATAGATAGATAGATATGAGATAGATAGATAGATAGATTGATAGATATGGAGATAGATAGATATGAGATAGATAGATTGATAGATAGATAGATAGATAGATAGATAGATAGATATGAGATAGATAGATATTAGATAGATAGATAGATAGATAGATAGATATGGAGATAGATAGATATGAGATAGATAGATTGATAGATAGATAGATAGATAGATAGATAGATATGAGATAGATAGATATTAGATAGATAGATAGATAGATAGATATGGAGATAGATAGATATGAGATAGATAGATTGATAGATAGATAGATAGATAGATAGATAGATAGATAGATATGAGATAGATAGATATTAGATAGATAGATAGATAGATAGATATGGAGATAGATATGAGATAGATAGATTGATAGATAGATAGATAGATAGATAGATAGATAGATATGAGATAGATAGATATTAGATAGATAGATAGATAGATAGATATGAGATAGATAGAAAGATATGAGATAGATATTAGATAGATATGAGATAGATAGATAGATAGATAGATAGATATGAGATAGATATTAGATAGATATGAGATAGATAGATAGGACATAGATATGAGATAGATAAATATGAGATAGATAGATTAAATCAGGAGAGCAACATTTCCACGGCCTCTCGCTGCCATTATCAAGGGGCTTGATAATGGCGGTGAGAGGCCACGGAAACGTTTCTCTCCTGATTTTTACACTGGAATGATTAAATAAACCCACGTTTTTTCACAATCTTTTTTGTGTGCTGCTATTCTCTGGATTACTATTTGAAGTGGGGCCCTAACCCAAGCCCCCATATAGCGTGCACCTATTACAAGTCTACTACCTAGGTTGTGCTGCTCTTCTTGAAGTATAGATAGATAGATAGATATGAGATAGAAAGATATGAGATAGATAGATAGATAGATAGATATGAGATAAATAGATAGATAGATATGAGATAGATAGATAGATAGATAGATATGAGATAGATAGATAAATATTAGATAGATAGATATGAGATAGATAGATATGAGATAGATAGATAGATATGAGATAGATAGATAAATATTAGATAGATAGATATGAGATAGATAGATAGATAGATATGAGATAGATAGATAGATAGATATGAGATAGATAGATAGATAGATATGAGATAAATAGATTGATAGATAGATAGATATGAGATAGATAGATAGATATTAGATAGATATGAGATAGATAGATAGATAGATAGATAGATAGGTAGATAGATATGAGATAGATAGATAGATAGACAGATTTTGGGCATTCTATGTGGATCTCTGTGTGCGTTATTGTACACATAATTTATAGTGTTGCTCGCGAATATTCGCAATTCGAATTTTATTCGCGAATATTGCATATTCGCGAATATTCGCGAATATAGCGCTATATATTCGTAATTACGAATATTCGTTTTTTAATTTTTTTAATTTTATTTTTTTTTCACAGTACACATCAGAGTGATCATCCCTCTCTGCTTCCAGCTCGTGTGGTGTAAAGAAGGCTCCAATACTACTGTGTGAGACCGGCGTGCGAATTTTCGCATATGTTGATTTTTGCACACACGAATATTTACATATGCGAAAATACAACGAGAATATTACGAATATGCGAATATTCGCGAATATTCGTCCATATATTCGTGAATATTCGCGAATTCGAATATGGCCTATGCCGCTCAACACTAATAATTTACAATCTATACCGTGGCTATTATTATGTGTATTATTATAGTGTATGACAAAGCAGACCCTGTTTTTTACAGATGATGCTATTACAGTATGTAAGTCATTGGACATGCCATATGGGCACTCTAGATGGTATAATTTATCAGTCATTGATAGAACAATCATTTTACAGATATGACAGGATTGTGTTTCTGTAGGGGTAACCTATGGTAACACTTACACAATCGGGCCTATGTGTGTGTACAGCAACAATTCTGGAAGTTGCTGGACTGCAGATCCAGGCTTAATCTATAGCCTTCTTTCTTGAAATCCAAATATTGGCTGCAATGCTCAAATGTCCCCAGGACTTATGATAGGGCAGGATAGGAAGAATTACCAGCAATTGTCCAAAAAATATAGACAAGCTTGTATCAAAGTCAAAAATAATGGGCAACTAGTCACCTGGATGATGGAAGCAGATAGGAGTAACAGTACTTGCAGGATGAGTGAGTAACTATTCATCAATAGGAACTATGGTACCTACCAGATGATTTATAGAGCATACCAGAATCACAGCAAAATAAGTACTGGCTACACCATACAATACTATAAAGAAAGCACAAGAACTCTAAATTTTAAACCCAATATCACTAGCACATTCACTGAGAATTAATTTTAGGGAAGCACAAGCCACAACAACAACCAGATACAACTAAAATCCGGCATGGATCCTTTTCTCTGGCAAAACAAAACAAATAAAAAATAAATAAAAACGAAGCTGCTGCCTTAAAATACTAAAATTACCAGGAGATACTGACATGGCGGGTGTTGACGTGGCTTATCAGTGTGAGATAGACTTTTGACATTGGTTTGGTATTGGGTTGTCTACAAAGTCCTCAGTAATTGAGCAGCAAGGACCTCATCACTAGATCATGGTGAGCATGGTATCATTACGGCACAGTATTAGTCTTCTATTTCTTTGCACTTGCTATTTTTTCCCCCTAATTTTGGTGTTTTTATTATGCAGATTACCTTTATTAACAATATATGTTAAGAAGAAAGACAGTGCACTCACCGACTGCAATATAGCTTTGTTCCATATTGGCTTCAGTGGTAGACAGCTCAACTGGGTGCAGAGAGATATACAGGCAGGAGCATCTCACCGGGCGGGCTCAGCCCGCCCGGTGAGATGCTCCTGCCTGTATATGTCTCTGCACCCAGTTAAGCTTTTTACCGCTGTAGCCAATATGGAACAAAGCTATATTTAGCAATACCCTTATGGTGAGTGCACCGTATTTCTTCTTTACATACCGTATATTGTGTTTACGTATTGTACCTGTCAACTAGCACCACCGAGAGGGTTTTGTTGGCCGTTCCTGTTCCACACCAAGCTTTAGTTGGAGTATAGACTTTGCCTGGTAGTTCCTTTATTTACATTCATTAACAATGTATTCTCTGGTGGGTGCCTCGCGGCACTGTGGCTGCTCTCTCCCGTGGACTGGAACTTTCACGTCTTTCCTAAAGTATCCGCAGTGGTTCACCATCCTTTGTCTTGGCTCCCAGTAGACGCATGATTGGCACTTGGCCTAGCCAGCTGAATGCTGCCTGATCACGCGCGAGACCTGCATCCTGCGCAATGTAATAATTCATTGAAGGCTTCTCAGACTTCTTCCATGACTTGGTTTCTCGATATCGCCTACACCAAGTAATTAGGTTTCCTTGAAGTAAATGAGCGGCATGCTTATCTCTTCTCTGCTAATTGTATCCCCTGAGCTTCATTGTTTGCTTCACGCTGGAGAATGTTTTGGAAGGAGCTCTTGGCTGAAGAATGGTTGGAACCCTCCAAAAGCATTAATTGAAGAGTCTGCATGGTGCTTCTCTCCTGAAGTATCAGTGCACAGATGTAGCAGGCTCTAAATAATCTCAATACTCTAAGATTTCTGAGCTTTTCCACTCATTGATGACAATGACGCTTTAAAAAATAATACATTTGTTTTACATTTAAAAAGTTACGGTATTTTAAATTGTGCTCGCAGTACCATGCCTGGCCACATGGTGTGCTGTTTTTAGGGAAACCTGTCTACAAGCATAATGGAGCATGAATGACTATCATAAATCTATGTCTAGTGTTGTAATCAAGACTACCATGTGGTGGGAATAGGTAGTTCAGCTGAGGCAAGACAAAGGGAACTAAAACCAGTAAAGGGTACAAACAGGAACACTGTCATTTTGGAGGACCCAACAAATCTATGCATCACATTGACAGCCCATTGAGTTGAATGTAACTGTGTAATGCTTAATTTCCCCAGTAGTAGTGCATCATCTGCTGCCCCCTGCATGAAAATGACATCATAGAGATATTGGGGGGTATTTATCAAAGGATTTATGTGTTTTTTTAACGTAACTTTGGCGCAATACTTTGGCGCAGTGTCTTTTTGGGCCAAAGTTTGGCGCATCTTCTCCACTGTCATTTTTACAACTTTCTCAAAATCACACGGTCCTGTGTGTGATTTTAACTTTAGTCAGTAATTCATCATTTGCGCCAATCGATCTTTGGCGCAATTTTGGCGCAAATCCCGTTTTTTTGGCGCAAATCGCCGCCAAGAAATTTTGCACATGGAAAACACACAGAAAATATAAAGGCGTCAAAATACATAAAACATATTTTTTTGGTGAAAGCAGCGACACCTCCGGGGCTGCTGCAACATAGTTGTCTCTGATGAACCTTCACCATCCGATGAGCCAGCATTGGACATGGTCACACAGGTTCAGGAAAGGTAAGCACTAAAGCAGTGGTCTCCAACCTGCGGACCTCCAGATGTTGCAAAACTACAACTCCCAGCATGCCCGGACAGCCAACGGCTGATTTCAACATGTGAGACAAAATTACTAACAACTTGCACCAAATTATACATTTGGTGCATGTCCACGAAAACCAAAGTGAAAAAAAAGGGTAAAAAGAAACTGTCAACAGGCAAAATTGATAAATACCCCCCCCATTGTCCATGAGCCTAAACCTGCAGAGACTAAGCATTTCTTATGTCAGGCCCTCAGATTTGCTAAAAAGTTTTCCTAGAAATAAACATTATAAAGGATTCTCTTTTCAAGAGGACATATTTTTCAATCAGATCTAGACTGACAGCTGGTCTCTCTAGGAATGGCATTTACCTTAGGCTGGGACTAGTTTACACTAAACCAGTGTTTCCCAACTCAGTCCTCAAGGCACACCAATATTCCGGGTTTTCTCAGTTGCTCCATTGGAATAGAACAGGGAACAATTCCTAAAATGGACAGAGGTGTCAGCAGAGAGCACTGTGGTCAGACAGAAAGGAAATTCAAAAAGAAAAGAACTTCTTGTGGAGCTTATAGCATCTGATAAGTACTGGAAGGATTAAAAAAAAATTTAATAGAAGTAATTTACAAATCTGGTTAACTTTCTGGGACCAGTTGATTAAAAAAATAGTTTTCTAGCGGAGTACCCCTTTAATCCATTCATAGGCTGATGTGTGTAACATTCAACTGTTTCTTATTGCAGACATAGCAGAGCTGAATTTGTCAATAAGCTGCTAACTCACTGAACCAAGATAATATGCACTGCAATATTGAATTATACCAGTGTTTTCCAACCAGTGTTCCTCCAGCTGTTGCAAAACTACAACTTCCAGCATGCCCGGCCAGCCGAAGGCTGTCCGGGCATGCTGAGAGTTGTAGTTTTGCAACAGCTGGAGGCACTCTGGTGGGGAAACAAAGCTCTATACCCATCTACTCGGATAGCGTCATGGTAGAAGTCAATATCATCTCATAATAACCAGATTTCATTGTGTCTCGCTCTATACATTGCAGCTCACATCCGGAGGACGTCCCCACTACTACGTTTCCTACAGACGAGAGCCGTTCGCGCCAATGAAGTTGCCAAAGTACGCTCTACCCAAGGTACAGAGACCTCGGATAATTATTTTGTTGAAAAAAAAAAAAATCATTAACTTCAGTACAAAACACTCAAGTATCAGAGTTTTTTTCCCTTATATCTAGCTTCTTGGGGGTGGTCCCAAACCTGGCACCGCCCCCGATGAGCTGTCATTGTTGGATGCACTAATCAACAAGCAGCTATACAATGCTGTTTATTCAATCATTCTTTTTAGGGGGGTGGCATGATGCAGCACCATGAAGGGGGCCCTACTGTGATTTGTACAAGGGAACCCCCTTATGTACACCAGCAGGAATGAAGCTGCGTCATGTGAACAAGGCCTGAGATTTGTTTCATATGGGTTGTTCAGCCTCATTTACAATAGAATTATATTATCTAAAGCAATGCCATCTGGAGGTATGAGTCACATGTAGGAATCACATTGCCTCTTCCTAGCACCTGTGGGGTCACAGCTTGCCCGACTCCACATGACCCCTTATTTCATCTTCTATCGGCATCAAAATTTACATCTGTGTCTGTGTCATTTATCACTGAACATAAGCGGATCTATTTTTATAGAAATAAAGGTGTTGTCCAGCTCCAAGGAAAAATATTGAAATGCAAAACTTAAATCCAACATATTAAAAATCTAAACACTACATTAAACTCCAGTGCTACACAAGGATAAATTCCAATATTATGACATTAGTTTATCCATGTGTAGCAATGCTCCACTATATATGGATATCCAGTGATTTAGGAGTGGTTTCTATGGGGTTAAATAGGCACTGTCATTAATCCCTTAATGGGGTACTCCGCCCCTAGACATCTTATCCCCTATCCAAAGGATAGGGGATAAGATGTCAGATCGTCGGGGTCCCGCTGCTGGGGACCCCGGGGATCGCTGCTGCAGCACATGGCTATCATTACTGCGCAGAGCGAGATCTCTCTGCACGTAATGACGGGCAATACAGGGGCCGGAGCATCGTTACGTCACGGCTCCGCCCCTCGTGATGCCACGGCCCGCTCCCGTCAATACAAGTCTATGGGAGGGGGCGTGGCGGTCGTCACGCCCCCTGCCATAGACTTGCATTAAGGGGACGGGCCGTGATGTCATGAGGGGCGGGGCCATGACGTCACGCTGCTCCGGCCCCTGTATTGCCCGTCATTACACACAGAGCGAACTCGCTCTGCGCAGTAATGATAGCGGGGTGCTGCAGCAGCGATCCCCGGGGTCCCCAGCAGCGGGACCGCAGCGATCTAACATCTTATCCCCTATCCTTTTGATAGGGGATAAGATGCCAGGGGCAGAGTACCCCTTTAAGGACCAAGCCCATTTTGGCCTTAAGGACCAGACCAATTTTATTTTTGCATTTTCATTTTTTTCCTCCTCGCCTTCTAAAAATCATAACTCTCTTATATTTCCATCCACAGACCCATATGAGGGCTTGTTTTTTTTTGCGTCACCAATTGTACTTTGTAATAACATCATTTATTTTACCATAAAATGTACGGCACAACCAAACAAATATTATTTATGTTGGAAAAATGAAAAGAAAACCGCAATTTAGCAAATTTTGGAAGGTTTTTGTTTTCACACTATACACTTTCCGGTACAAATGACATGTTTTCTTTATTCTGTGGGTCAATACGATTAAAATGATACCCATGATTATATTCTTTTCTATAATTGTACTGCTTAAAAAAAAATCTCAAACCATTTTAACATTTAGTGTGTTTGAAATTGCCCTATATTGACTACCTATAACTTTCTCATTTTTCCGTATATGGGGTTATATGAGGGCTCATTTTTTGCGCCATGATCTGTAGTTTTTATCAGTATCACTTTTGCTTAGGTTTTAATTTTTATTAATTATCCAATCATAGCTCATCTCATACTGAACTGCTCTGGACTGTGTGTGGCAGAGTGAGGGAGGAAGTTCTCCCCTGTATGGCTTCAGATGATGTCACAGCCTGCTGGGGAACACCCCTTCCCTGTCTGTGAATCTGACTGAGCGGAAAATACAGAGCAATATCAAGGAAGAAAATAAAAAAAATAATACAAATAAAGTCAGGGGGTGGTTTATCGTGATGGGGGGCAGTGAACTGGGAGGATTATAACATTTAACACTATCATGACAGGTCCTTTTTAATTGCTTTTGATAAATGTCTTCTTTACCTATGAGATGTGTCAGGTTTATCTAATTACCAGCTGATTGGCTGTGAGTTACATCACTTCTGGAGATCTGAACCAGGGCTTGCTTGAAGCCTGAAACATATCCGATTTTCAATGGAGTTACATGTAGTGTTTAGATTTTTTAATATGTTGGGTTAAAGTTTTGCATTTAAATATTTTTCCTGGGAGTGTACTACTGTCGTGGGAAATGGCCCATTGCCATCCATGCTCTGGAGGACTATCTTGTGCCACGGGATACACACATGTTCAGACTGATGGTGAGCTGACCTGCAATTTTTATGTGATTTTTTTGCATCAATTTTTATAGATTCCCCCATGGATGGCAGATTGTGAATAATCTAACAAATTGCTCATTCCCAGAATGGTGGCTATCACGTGGGCTGTCATGTGGGTGGCCCTGCCACTATTGGTTTTCATTAGTGTGTGCCCATAGGAGTTATCACTCATAGTTCCATAGATCTTGAATGGTCCATGCTCATCTGCTTGCCCCTTCACCCTTAATGCTCCTCCTGTGTATAAGTCCACAATTCTTGTAACCCTCCAGGACTCTCTACCTTTTAACTCTGGGATACTCTTCATTCTCTCTTTGGGATATTCTTCCTTCTTCCTCTGGAATACTCTTCCTTCTCACTCTAGGATACTCTTCCTTCTCCCTCTAGGATACTCTTCAATCTTCTTCTGGTTTAGGATAACCTTCTTTCTTACTTTCGGATATCCTTTCTGCTTCCTCTGGGATACTCTTCCTTCTAACTCTGGGATACTCTTCAATCTTCTTCTGGTTTACTTTTCCTTCTCCCTCCAGGATACTCTTCCTTCTTCCTCTAGGATACTCTTCCTTCTCCCTCTAGGATACTCTTCCTTCTCCCTCTAGGATACTCTTCCTTCTACCTCCGGGATACTCTTCCTTCTCCCTCTGGGATACTCTTCCTTCTCCCTCTGGGATACTCTTCCTTCTCCCTCTAGGATACTCTTCCTTCTCTAGGATACTCTCCCTTCTCCCTCTAGGATACTCTTCTTTCTCCCTTTAGGATATTCTTCCTTCTCTAGGATACTCTTCCTTCTCCCTCTAATATACTCTTCCTTCTCCTCTAGGATCCTCTTCCTTCTCCCTCTAGGATACTCTTCCTTCTCTAGGATATTCCTCTTTCTCTAGGATACTCTTCCTTCTCCCTCTAGGATACTCTTCTTTCTCCCTCTAGGATATTCTTCCTTCTCTAGGATACTCTTCCTTCTCCCTCTAATATACTCTTCCTTCTCCTCTAGGATACTCTTCCTTCTCCTCTAGGATACTCTTCCTTCTCCCTCTAGGATACTCTCCCTTCTCCTCTAGGATACTCTTCCTTCTCCCTCTAATATACTCTTCCTTCTCCCTCTAGGATACTCTTCCTTCTCCCTCTAGGATACTCTTCCTTCTCCTCTAGGATATTCATTCTTCTCCCTCTAGGATACTCTTCTTTCTCCCTCTAGGATACTCTTCCTTCTCCTCTAGGATATTCATTCTTCTCCCTCTAGGATACTCTTCTTTCTCCCTCTAGGATAACTCTTCTTTCTGACTCTAAGTCACTGTTCCTTCTTCTTCTTCTTATGGGATACTCTCCCTTCTCCCTCTAGGATACTCTTCTTTCTCCCTTTAGGATATTCTTCCTTCTCTAGGATACTCTTCCTTCTCCCTCTAATATACTCTTCCTTCTCCTCTAGGATACTCTTCCTTCTCCTCTAGGATACTCTTCCTTCTCCCTCTAGGATACTCTCCCTTCTCCTCTAGGATACTCTTCCTTCTCCCTCTAATATACTCTTCCTTCTCCCTCTAGGATACTCTTCCTTCTCCCTCTAGGATACTCTTCCTTCTCCTCTAGGATATTCATTCTTCTCCCTCTAGGATACTCTTCTTTCTCCCTCTAGGATAACTCTTCTTTCTGACTCTAAGTCACTATTCCTTCTTCTTCTTCTTATGGGATACCCTTCCTTCTCCCTCTAGGATACCCTTCCTTCTTACTTTCGAATATCCTTTCTTCTCCCTCTCGGATACTCTTCCTTCTGCCTTTCAGATACTGTCCCTTCTCTCCTACTTCTTTTCCTGTGTGTCAGACTCCTCCATGATGCAATTTTTCAAAGCTAATGTGTATTAGGCTAGGTTTCCACACAGAATACAAAAAAGAAGGTTGCAGCAGCATTCTGTCAAAAAATGGAGGCTCTTAGCGCACTTTTTGATCAAAATGTGTCCCACATCCACCATGTGGAGGTGGCCTCATTTCGAATGGGACCCTAACACTCATTCCACTCCCCTCTGACTGGACATATGGCCTCTGACCGAGTGACATGCTGGATCCTATATCAATTTAAAAAAACTCCTGTGAACAGTGAGGGGTGCATGGCTAAAGAGGGTGCCCCCCCCCCAACTTGCATAGCAGAAATAAATAAATAAATGTAGTCACCACAAATACATAATACACGGGTGCACGCTGCTGTTGCAAATACAAAGTATACAAAAAAGAGGGTTGCAGCAGCGGTCTTGGTGAAAAAAATGTAGATTTTTTTTAATCAAAAATTGCGCTAGGAGCCTCCACTTTTTAACCAAGAGTGCTGCTGCAATCTTCTTATTTGTATACTTTGTATTTGCCACAGCAGCGAGCACCCGTGTATTAGGTAGTTGTGCTGGCTAGGTTTCCACACAGTTTATTTCCAGTCTGACCACAGTGCTCTCTGCTGACACCTCTGTCCATGTCAGGAACTGTCCAGAGTAGGAGCAAATCGCTATAGCAAACCTCTCCTGCTCTGGACAGTTTCTGACATGGACAGAGGTGTCAGTAGAGAACACTGCGGTCAGACAGAAAAGAATTACACAACTTCCTGTGGAGCACACAGCAGCTGATAAGTACTGGAAGGATTAAGGTGTTTTAATAGAAATAATTTTCAAATCTCTATAACTTTCTCAAGCCAGTTGATTTGAAAATAGTTTTTTCCTCTGGAGTCCCCCTTTAATACATTATGTGCATTGGATAAAAATCTGCAAACTTCCTCTGTATCAGTCTTTATTGCAGTTCTGGTATTTTATTCATAGAATCTTCAGGGCCTCTAGGAAAAGAACTTTAATATTCAATGGTCTTCGACCAGTGGTCTCAAATTCTGGCCCTCCAGATGTTGCAAAACTTCAACTCCCAGCATGCTGGGAGTTGAAGTTTTGCATCATCTGGAGGGCCACAGTTTAGGACCCCTGTCTTAGATTGTCCAGGTTCTCAGTATTGGTCATTTCTCTTTAGAATAATTTTTTCCCTTCTCTATTGTTAGGAATAAACTGGAAAGTAACATTGTCTTTGTCTCCTGTTTGTTCGCTATTTATTGAGAAAACTA
Organism: Hyla sarda; assembly: GCF_029499605.1. Classification (NCBI taxonomy): domain Eukaryota; kingdom Metazoa; phylum Chordata; class Amphibia; order Anura; family Hylidae; genus Hyla; species Hyla sarda. Next base: position 20,740,535 of record NC_079195.1, read on the forward strand.
GCTTGATACTGACACAATTATTTGCTCATTTCTGCTCCTTGTAAGATCCGAGCACCTGAATTTCAATACATCTCGCTGTGACTGTTGTATAATTTCACCTTCAAGGGATTGCGCTAATGTTCTGGGCTCCGAGCCAACGTTTGCCATAGTAACTGATACAATTAAACTAAACATATCAATATCCATTGTATTTCATCCTGAACAATAGCAGAAAAAGTAGCTATATGTAGAAGGAAGGGGGAGGTAGGAGAGCGCAGCTCACACCAGGGGCGGATCCAGAGTCTAGTCTCGGGAGGGGCACAATCAGAGTATCGTGCAGTGGTCAACAGGCCCCTCCCATAGACTTGCATGGCAGGATGTTACAAGGGGTGTGGCTGTGACTTCAAAACTCCTGCATCCCGCACCCAGAATAAATATGTTCAGAACACTGGGGCAGTGGAGTACCCCCCTTAAGTACGCAGCATTGTTCCCCCCATGCTAGGTAGGCAGCATAGTTGCCCCACACTAGGTAGGCAGCATAGTTCCCCCACATTAGGTTGTCAGTATAGTTCCCCCCACATTAGGTTGTCAGCATAGTTGCCCCACATTAGGTTGTCAGCATAGTTCCCCCCCACACTAGGTTGTCAGAATAGTTCCCCCCACATTAGGTTGTCAGTATAGTTCCCCCCACACTAGGTTGTCAGCATAGTTCCCCCCACACTAGGTTGTCAGCATAGTTCCCCCTATATTAGGTTGTCAGCATAGTTCCTCCCGTATTAGGTTGTCAGCATAGTTCCCCCCACATTAGGTTGTCAGCATAGTTCCCCCCACATTAGGTTGTCAGCATAGTCCCCCCACATTAGGTTGTCAGCATAGTTCCCCCCACATGAGGCTGTAAGCATAGTTCTCCCCACATTAGGTTGTCAGCATATTTCCCCCCACATTAAGTTGTCAGTATAGTTTCCCCACATTACGTTGGCAGTATAGTTCCCCACATTAGGTTGGCAGTATAGTTTCCCCACATTAGGTTGGCAGTATAGTTTCCCCACATTAGGTTGGCAGTATAGTTCCCCCACAATAGGTTGGCAGTATAGTTTCCCCACATTAGGTTGGCAGTATAGTTCCCCCATAATAGATTGGCAGTATAGTTCCCCCACATTAGGTTGTCAGCATAGTTCCCCCACATTAGTTTTGCAGTATAGTTCCCCACATTAGGTAGGCAGTATAGTTCCCCCACATTAAGTTGGTGTCACGACCGACCGGGGAAACAGGGAAAATGAGCCCTAAACTGACCCTAAAACATCTCTCCATGCCTACTTGCCCACTCACACTAAACGGTGAGTCGACAATTGGGAGCCGGTCCCTTCCTGCGCTAAAGAGCAGTGGCGTAAAAACAAATAATAAACATAGTCTGTCACAGGCCAGACACGGAAAACTACTAGACAATACAAATACTTACAGGCAGTACTTACAAACAGAACAGAATATCATGAATTAACAAACAGGTCACAAAACTGGATATAAATATAAGACACTGTTCACACTGGGACACTGAACCAGGATACCAAACAGGAATATAAAATACAGAGCTCAGGTAAAACTAGAGTAAACTCAGACAGTGCGAACGCAGACAAAGCTAAACAGACATAATACTAAAACCAACAAATGTAACACAGACTAAAAGCTACAATGAACAAGACTATTTAACCATGGCAAAAACTCAGATAATATCACAAGATAAATACAAGGTGTAAGCTCAAGCAGACTTGGAAGTGTATTGCACACACAGACATGGTGGCATTAAACTAACAGACATCATAGTATTGCACTGAATAACCAACACAGACTGCAGAGATGTCTAGCTTAACCCCTTAACGACGCAGGATGTATATTTACGTCCTGCGCCGGCTCCCGTGATATGAAGCGGGATCGCGCCGCAATCCCGCATCATATCGCGTCGGTCCCGGCGCTAATCAACGGCCGGGATCCGCGGCTAATACCCACATTAGGCTGGCAGCATAGTTCCCCCCAAAGTAGGTTGAAGTTCCCCCACATTAGGTAGGCAGTATAGTTCCCCCACATTAGGTTGTCAGCATAGATACCCCACATTAGGCTGGCAGTAGGTTGTAGTTCCCCCCACATTAGGTTGACAGTATAGTTACCCCACATTATGTTGTTAGTATAGTTCCCCCACATTAGGTTGGTAGTATAGTCCCCCCCACATTAGGCTGGCAGCATAGTTCCCCCCAAATTAGGTTGTAGTTCCCCCACATTAGGTTGGCAGTATAGTTCCCCCACATTAGGTTGTAGTTCCCCCACATTAGGTTGGCAGTATAGTTACCCCCATATTAGGTTGGCAGTATAGTTCCCCCCACATTAGGCTGGCAGCATAGTTCCCCCCAAATTAGGTTGTAGTTCCCCCACATTAGGTAGGGAGTATAGTTCCCCCACATTAGGTTGTCAGCATAGATCCCCCACATTAGGCTGGCAGTAGGTTGTAGTTCCCCCCACATTAGGTTGACAGTATAGTTACCCCACATTATGTTGTTAGTATAGTTCCCCCACATTAGGTTGGTAGTATAGTCCCCCCCACATTAGGCTGGCAGTATATTTCCCCCTACATTAGGTTGGCAGTATAGTCCCTCCACATTAGGTTGGTAGTATAGTTTCCCCACATTAGGCTGGCAGTATTATTCCCCCACATTAGGTTGCCAGTATCGTCCCCCCGCACATTAAGTGCAGTATAGTTCCCCCATATTAGGTTGTAGTTCCCCCACAAAAGGCTGCCAGTATAGTTCCCCCCACATTAGTTTGGCAGTATAGTTCCCCCACACTAGGTTGGCAGTATAGTTCCCCCCGCATTAGGCTGACAGCATAGTTCCCCCACATTAGGCTGGCAGTATAGTTCCCCCACATTAGGTTGTAGTTCCCCCACATTAGGTAGGCAGTGGCCCCCACAGACATACAGCCTTCAGCCATATAAAGTCTATGGCTTGAGGATATATGCCTGTGTACTGCCCCACTTCAGTACTCCATCCACAGCTCTTCCGGTCAGGGGTCATGATCTACTGCTATTGCCTATAGGCCATAGCAGCAGGATCCGGGACCAGAGAAGCGGTGGTCGGAGCACCGAAAATGATGTATGCGCGCGTCCTCACCCTAGCTGCTCCGCTTTGCTCTGTTTCTATGGGCGCACACATGGGACATCAGTGACGTCCCTGCATGCACTACCTCGTGGCAGCTCCTGCATTTTTAAAGCTATGTGGGGCCGCAGAAAGGTAACCGGGACATCCTTGTGTCCCGAAAAGATCTTTCGGGACACAGGGATGTCCCGAATGTGATGGAGGAAATTAATCTTGCAGGGGGAATTGCCCCATTGCACTACCCCCCCCCCCCCCCACCCCAGGATCCGCTACTGCCTCACACGTTTGAAGACTACTATGGAGCCTGGTTGTGGAACATCAAATAGAACTTTACTGATCAGGAGCATAGAGTAGTTGAAACATGTGAGAGAATACAAGGCTCCATTCTTTATCCAGGATACTCTTTCTTCTCCCTCTCAGATACACTCCCTTCTTCTTCTAGGATGCTCTTCCTTTTCCCTCTGGGATATACTCCCTTCTTCTCAGAAACTCTTCCTTCTCCCTCTTAGATACTCTTCCTTCTCTCTCTCATGTACTCTTCCTTCTCCCCTTCAGATACTCTTTCTTCTCAATCTCGGATACTCTTCCTTCTCCCTCTAGGATACTCTTCCTTCTCCCTCTAGGTTTCTCTTTCTTCTCCCTCTAGCATAATCTTCCTTCTCCCTGTCTGATATAGTCCCTTCTTCCACTCAAATACTCTTCATTCTCTCTCTAGGATACTCTCCTGTCCTTATCTTGGATATTTTTCCTTCTCCCTCTAGGAAATGCTCCTTTCTTTATCTCGGATACTCTTCCTTCTCACTTTGGGATACTCCTCCTTCTCCATCTAGAATACACTTCCTTCTCCCTCTAGGATAAACTCCCTTCTTCCTCTCGGATACTCTTCCTTCTTCCTCTAGGATACTCTTCCTTCTTCCTCTAGGATACACTCCCATCTTCCTCTAGGATACTGTTACTTCTCCCATTTGAATACACTCCCTTCTTCCTCTCGGATACTCTTCGTTATCGCTCTCAGATACGCTTCCTTCTCCCTCTCGGATACTCTCTCTTTTCTCTCTCGGATTCACTCTCTTTTTCCTCTGGGATACACTCCCTTCTTCCTCTCGAATGCTCTTCCTTATCGCTCTCAGATTCTCTTCCTTCTCCCTCTTGAATATATTCCCTTCTTCCTCTAGGATACACTCCCTTCCTCCTCTAGGATACACTCCCTTCTTCCTCTCGGATACTCTTCCTTCTCCTTCTTGGAGACTCTTCCTTCTTACTCTAGGATACACTCCATTCTTCCTCTAGGATACTCTCTCTTCTCCCTCTAGAATACTCTTCCTTCTTCCTCTAGGATACGCTCCCTTCTTTATCTCAGATACTCTTCCTTCTCCCTCTAGGATACTCCTCCTTCTCCCTCTAGAATACACTCCCTTCTTCCTCTAGGAAACTGTTCCTTCTCCCTCTCAGATAAACTCCCTTCTTCCTCTCGGATACTCTTCCTTATAGCTCTCAGATTCTCTTCCTTCTCCCTCTCATATACTCTTCCTTCTCCCTCTTGGATATACTCCCTTCATCCTCTAAAATACACTCCCTTTTTCCTCTTGGACACTCTTCCTTCTCGGATGAACTCCCTTCTTCCTCTAGGATACTCTTCCTTCTCCCTCTCAGATACACTCCCTTCTTCCTCTTGGATACTCTTCCTTATTGATCTAAAACACTCTTCCTTCTCCCTCTCAGACACTCTCTCTTCTCCCTCTTGAATACACTCTCTTTTTCCTCTGGAATAAACTCCCTTCTTCCTCTTGGATACTCTTCCTTATCGCTCTCAGATTTTCTTCCTTCTCCCTCTCGGATACTCTTCCTTCTCCCTCTCGGATATACTCCCTTCTTCCTCTAGGATACACTCCCTTCTTCTTCTGGGATACTCTTCCTTCTCCCTCTCGGATACACTCCATTTTTCCTCTCAGACACTCTTCCTTCTCCTTCTCGGACAATCTTCCTTCTCCCTCTTGGATACAATCCCTTTTTCCTCTTGGATACTCTTCCTTCTCCCTCTCGGATACACTCCGTTTTTACTCTCTGACACTCTTCCTTCTTCCTCTCGGCTACAATCCTTTTTTCCTCTCGGACACTCTTCCTTCTTCCTCTCGGATGTACTCCCTTCTCCCTCTCGGATACACTCCCTTTTTTCTCTCGGACACTCTTTCTTCTTCCTCTCGGATGCACTCCCTTCTTCCTCTCAAATACACTCCCTTCTCCCTCTCGGATACACTCCCTTCTTCCTCTCGGATACTCTTCCTTCTCCCTCTTGGATACACTCCCTTTTTCCTCTCAGACACTCTTCCTTCTTCCTCTCGGCTACAATCCCTTTTTCCTCTCGGACACTCTTCCTTCTCCCTCTCGGATACACTCCGTTTTTCCTCTCGGACACTCTTTCTTCTCCCTCTCGGATACACTCCCTTTTTCCTCTCGGACACTCTTTCTTCTTCCTCTCGGATACACTCCCTTCTTCCTCTCGAATACACTCCCTTCTCCCTCTCGGATACACTCACTTCTTCCTCTCGGATACTCTTCCTTCTCCCTCTTGGATACACTCCCTTTTTCCTCTCAGATACTCTTCCTTCTTCCTCTAGGATACTCTTCCTTCTTCCTCTAGGATACACTCCCATCTTCCTCTAGGATACTGTTCCTTCTCCCATTTGAATACACTTCCTTCTTCCTCTCGGATACTCTGTCTTTTCTCTCTCGGATTCACTCTCTTTTTACTCTGGGATACACTGCCTTCTCCCTCTCGGATACACTCCCTTCTTCCTCTCGGATACACTCCCTTCTCCCTCTCGGAAACACTCCCTCTCGGAAACACTCCCTTCTTCCTCTCGAATACACTCCCTTCTCCCTCTCGGATACACTCCCTTCTTCCTCTAGGATACACTCCCATCTTCCAACATTGTTGGACTTATTTTTGGACTATCTGTTCCTATGAAATCCACAACAATTGAACTCTCTGTTTTTTCAACATGTATATTTCCTCATACCCACACCTGCATACTATGTACTGACTGCATGCCAGGCTTTTAGGCCCCCTGGACATATACATAGACTCCCGTTATAATGTGCGTATGCTACACTATATATATATTTTTTGTGTGTTTGTATGTATACATATATACGCTTTTAATAAGATATGTACACATATTTTTTACAATTTTTTAGCTGCCATATATATACCTCTGTGGTTTCCCCTACCCTGTAGATGCTTTCACATATATACGCATGCACATGTATATACACAATTTTATTACAATCTCTTAAATGTCCTCACTTTCATGTGTAAGGTATTGACATGTAGTTTATGTGCAAGGTATTGACATATATTTCATGGATAAGGTATTGATATGTATCCTTGTACCCATTGTGCTACCCTTTTAGTATTCATTTTATGGACCTGAGGAAGGCACATGCTGGTGCCGAAACGCGTTGTCCGTTTGTTCTAAACCACAATAAACTGTCCTGTGCTTTATTGGCGTTCCGCATCCATTTTATTTCAGCAGTAGCGCTTGTCCAGTATCCCCTTTTTTTACTCTCCTCTTCCTCATCTTCCTCTAGGATACTGTTCCTTCTCCCATTTGAATACACTCCTTTCTTCCTCTCGGATACACTCCCTTCTCCCTCTCGGAAACTCTCCCTTCTTCCTCTCGAATACACTCCCTTCTTCCTCTAGGATACACTCCCATCTTCCTCTAGGATACTGTTCCTTCTCCCATTTGAATACACTCCCTTCTTCCTCTCGGGTACTCTTCCTTCTCCCTCTTGGATACTCTTCCTTCTCCCTCTCGTTTACACTCCCTTATTAGTCTCAGATACTCTTCCTTCTCCCTCTTGGATACTCTTCCTTCTCCCTCTCATTTACACTCCCTTATTACTCTCAGATACGCTTCCTTCTCCCACTTGGATACACTCCCTTCTTCTACTCTGATACTCCCCTTTTTCCTCAATTTATTTATTTATTTATTTATATTTGTGAAACATAAAAAAGAACATCACTGATCAGAAACATGGAGGAGGCAAAACACATAAGAGATTATATGGCTTTAAAGCAGTGTCCTCCAGCCTGTGTCTATACAGGTGTTACAAAACTACGCTGGTCCAGCTTACACTGAAAGCCATGCTGGTATTTGTAGTTTTGCTGCAACTGGAAAGACACCAGATGGAGATTACTGCTCTAAACTATTGTAGTATAAAAAAATAATGATAGTTGACAAATCTAGTTACTTAATATTTCTATGTCAATTAAAGAGGCTTGTCATAAAGAAACCCTGCCCTGTCTACTGTGTCAGAAGATCAGCAAACTTCTCTTCTGAAATACTCTACCCTGTTGGCTACCCTGCTCCTTGCATTATATAACAAGCAGCCTGTGAGTTCCTAAAAAAAAAACAAAAAAACAACGTACACTCATCCTCTGAAATCCTCTGTGCTGCTGGGGACCCAACTCCCTCGATTATGTAATAACCAGTCTGTGACTTCCTAACATATCAGCTCACACTTATCTGAAATACTCTGTGCTCCTGGAGACTCTGCTCTCTCCATTATATAGCAATCACTGGGTTGATGCCAGAGAACAAAGTGAGGTTATTCTCTGTATTCTACAATCTGCTGGGTCCAGTATATAGCAGCACAATCCCATGTGAGATACAGCAGGACCAGAGGGTTGTCACTCTTAAAAAAAAAAAAAAAGAGTTTTCATCCGTCTCTTAAAATAACCGAGGCCTTGTAATGAGAGGGCCGGATGCAGCGTTCTCGCTGTTTTCTGCTGGTTTTGATACATGGGAGATGTGAGCGAGCGCAGCCAAAAACAAATTTAATTGCCCGGCTGACATTTGCAGGCGTTGTCAAGAAAATGAGTTCTGCTAGTACAGGAAATGGCTTGTGATTGATGTCTAGTTAATCTATAAACAGATTACCATAAGGTTACATTATTATCCCCTATTCCCGCTGAGTGATGTGCCGCGCTCTCTAATGTGACTGCGTATTAATAGCCACCTCCAGTAATAATTTATAATCAACTCCATGCAAATCTTACAGGTAATAACATTTCGCCCCTTTAAAGGGAAACTCCGGCCACCGTGATATTAGAAACATAGTAACATAGAATGTGTCGGCAGAAAAGAACGATTTGGCCCATCTAGTCAGCCCAATAATCTGAATCCTATCAATAGTCCCTGACCCTATCTTATATGAAGGATATCCTTATGCCTATCCCTATCTTATATGTAGGATAGCCTTATGCCTATCCCTATCTTATATAAAGGATAGCCTTATGCATATGCTTATATGAAGGATAGCCTTATGCCTATTCCTATCTTATATGAAGGATAGCTTTATGCTTATGCTTATCTTATAGGAAGGATAACCTTATGCCTATCCCTATCTTATATGTAGGATACCCTTATGCCCATCCCTATCTTATATGTAGGATAGCCTTATGCCTATCCATATCTTATATGAAGGATAACCTTATGCCTATCCCTATCTTATATGTAGGATAGCCTTATGCCTATCCCTATCTTATATGAAGGATAGCTTTATGCTTATGCTTATCTTATATGAAGGATAGCCTTATGCCTATTCCTATCTTATAGGAAGGATAGCCTTATGCCTATCCATATCTTATATGAAGGATAACCTTATGCCTATCCCTATCTTATATGAAGGATAACCTTATGCTTATCCCATGCATATTTAAACTCCTTCACTGTATTTGCAGCGACCACTTCTGTAGGAAGGCTATTCCATGCATCCACCACTCTCTCAGTAAAGTAATACTTCCTGATATTACTGCAGAAACCTTTGCCCCTCTAATTTATAACTATGTCCTCATGTGGTAGTTTTTCTTCTTTTAAATCTCCTCTCCTCCTTTACCGTGTTGATTCCCTTTATGTATATAAAAGTCTCTCTTATATCCCCTCTATCTCTTCTTTCTTCTTTACATGTTAAGGTCCTTTAACCTTTCCTGGTAAGTTTTATCCTGCAATCCATGTACTAGTTTAGTATCTTCTCTGAACTCTCTCTAGAGTATCTATATCCTTCTGGAGATATGGCCTCCAGTACTGCGCACAATATTCCAAGTGAGTTCTCCCCAGCGGCATGAGCACTTCTCTCTTTCAACTGCTTATACCTCTCCCTATACATCCATGAGCACTTCTCTCTTTCTATTGCTTATACCTCTCCCTATACATCCAAGCATTCTGCTAGCGTTTCTGGCTGCTTTATTACATTGTCTTCCTACCTTTAAGTCTTCTGAAATAATTACTCCTAAATCCCTTTCCTCAGATACTGAGGTCAGGACTGTATCACATATTCTATATTCTGCCTGAGGGTTATTACGCCCCAGGTGCATTAAATTGCACTTATCCACATTCAATTTCACATCCACATTAAATCCACATTAAAGGGTTTTTGTGCTGCCCTGCCTTTCGGAGCTCTGCTCGCAGCGTTCGGAAGTACATTACTTGCTGTCACGCCCCCTTCCCATAGACTTTGGTTGAGGGGGCGGGCGTGACGTCACGAGGGGGCGGCCGCGAACACGGAAGCCCGCACACAGCGTTCGGAGTAATGAACTTTCGGACGCTGCGAGCGGAGCTCCGAAAGGCAGGGCAGCGCACAACCCCTTTAAATGTGTTCTGGACAAGCAGGGAGACACCTAGTGGCACCTTTTTGAAAAACAAATAAAACATAAAAAACTTCATTTGTTTTAAACAAAATACATTAGAAATAATTTTTATTTACCATAAGAAGTGCAATAGCAAAAAAAAAATTTAATGAGCGTGCCTATTTAAGCACTTGTGGGCCTGTGCCTAGTGTGGCAATGTTGAAGACTGGTTTCAATGTTTTAGCACCGTAGAACTTCTTTATCTACCCCTGTACACAGAACCATACTTGGCATTAGGCCAGTGTTTTCCAAACAGTGTGGCTCCAGCTGTTGCACAACTACAACTCTGAGCATGCCTGGACAGCCGAAGGCTGTCCAGGAATGCTGGTAGTTGTAGTTGTGCAACAGCTGGAGCCACACTGTTTGGAAAACACTGCATTAGACACTTGTCGGCCTATGTCTAGGACGGCAATGCTGAGGGGCTGATTGTTATGTCTTTGCACTGTAGAGCTTCTTTTTAATCCCTGTAACCGGAGATGCCATTGGGCACTTCTGGGCCAGTGCCTAGGACGGCAATGTTGTGGGGGCAGAGGTGTGGAACCCAAACAAAATGCTGATATAGTCATGCAGACTTGTAAACTGAGAAGAAGACTGGGACACCAGAATTCAGATCTTACAAAAAACACTGAACTTCAAGCAAACGTTATCACATTATTCCTATACATAGTGATTCTGGAGTGTAGTAAAATTTTTGTTTGTGAATGGATATATAATTAGGTTCCTTTAGCATAAACGGAACATTGTGATCACTCTTTCATTGAGTAAAAAATTTTTACAAGAATATAACTACTATAATACTGTCTCCTATATAAAAGAATATAACTACTATAATACTGTCTCCTATATACAAGAATATAACTACTATAATACTGCCCCCATATACAAGAATATAGCTACTATAATACTGTCTCCTATATAAAAAAATATAACTACTATAATACAGCTCCTATATACAAGAATATAACTACTATAATACTGCTCCTATATACAAGAATATAACTACTATAATACTGCTCCTATGTACAAGAATATAACTACTATAATACTGTTCCTATATACAAGAATATAACTACTATAATACTGCTCCTATATACAAGAATATAACTACTATAATACTGCTCCTATATACAAGAATATAACTACTATAATACTGCTTCTATATACAAGAATATAACTACTATAATACTGCTCCTATATACAAGAATATAACCACTATAATACTGCTCCTATATACAAGAATATAACTACTATAATACTGCTCCTATATACAAGAATATAACTACTATAATACTGCCCCTATATACAAGAATATAACTACTATAATACTGACTCCTATATACAAGAATATAACTACTATAATACTGCCTGCTATGTACAAGAATATAACTACTATAATACTGCTCCTATATACAAGAATATAACTACTATAATACTGCTCCTATATACAAGAATATAACTACTATAATACTGACTCCTATATACAAGAATATAACTACTACAATACTGTCTCCTATATACAAGAATATAACTACTATAATACTGCTCCTATATACAAGAATATAACTACTATAATACTGCCTCCTATATACAAGAATATAACTACTATATTACTGCTCCTATATTCAAGAATATAACCACTATAATACTGCTCCTATATACAAGAATATAACTACTATATTACTGCTCCTATATTCAAGAATATAACCACTATAATACTGCTCCTATATACAAGAATATAACTACTATAATACTGCTCCTATATACAAGACTATAACTACTATAATACTGCTCCTATATACAAGACTATAACTACTATAATACTGCTCCTATATGCAAGAATATAACTACTATAATACTGCTCCTATATACAAGAATATAACTACTATAATACTGCTCCAATATACAAGAATATAACTACTATAATACTGCTCCTATGTACAAGAATATAACTACTATAATACTGCTCCAATATACAAGAATATAACTACTATAATACTGCCTCCTTTAATCCTTATACTCTGCTTTCTTATGACAGTTTGCAGATTGCCTCATAAAATAGTGATAGTTCCCCTTTAAAGAAAGGGATAAAAAAAAAAAAAAGTGGATGCCTTAATACTGAATATATCTGAAGGCATTTGTAAGGTTCTTGTTTTCTTCCCCGTTCGGTTAAATCTTTTGATGCTCTTCAGATATTTTTCTTGAAAGAATTTAATAAGACAAAAGAATTCGGAGTCGGAGGAAAGTTGTCTAAAGCCGTTTCATCCTATTAGAGGCGGAGAAGAGCGGCTGTAAATGAAGTCGCGGCGTTCGCACTTACACCAACAATTCTCTTTAATCTGTCTCCATTGAAGCCACGCCGGCGCTTGCCTCACAGTCGTGTCAAAAATAAATCGTAACGCTGGAGACAAACATTGATTATAGAAGACGCGGGGACGGATCATAAAGCGAGGAGAAGTAGGTCGCGGGGAAAAACAACGGCTAAATATAGAGAACTCATTAGCATTTGTTTAGAGATGAAATATCGATACAATGTATCAGCTGAGATCAGTGAAGCTTGAAGACCGCAATGCATGACCAGAACCACAGCCCTGATCTACAACTGTGGTCTTAATCCGTGGCCCTCCAAAACTCTAACTCCCAGCATGCCCGGACAGCCAATCTACACTGCGTATGCGCAGCCCAGGTCGTAACCAATGAAAAGACCAGTTGAACCAGTGGTCTCAAACTGTGGCACTCCAGATATTGCAAAACTTCAACTCCTAGCATGCCTGGACAGCCAAGACACACTGCGCATGCGCAGCTCAGGTTGTAACCGGTGAAAACACCAGTTAAACCAGTGGTCTCAAATTTTGGCCCTCCAGATGTTGCAAAACTACAAATCCCAGCACGCCCTTACAGCAGTGGTCTCAAACTATGGTCCTTCAGATGTTGCAAAACTTCAACTCCCAGCACGCCCAGACAGCCAACACACTGCGCATGCGCAGCCCAGGTTGTATCCAATGAAAACACCAGTTAAACCATTGGTCTCAAACTGTGGTCCTCCAGATGTTGCAAAACTTCAACTCCAAGCATGCCCGGAAAGCCAACGCACACTGTGCATGTGCAGCCCAAATGGTAACGAATGAAAACACCAGTTAAACCAGTGGTCTCAAACTGTGGCCCTCCAGATGTTGCAAAACTTCAACTCCTAGCATGCCTGGAAAGCCAACACACACTGTGCATGTGCAGCCCAAGTGGTAACCAATGAAAACATCAGTTAAACCAGTGGTCTCAAACTGTGGCCCTTCAGATGTTGCAAAACCTCAACTCCCATCATGCCCGGACAGCCGTTGGCTGTCCGGACATGCTGAGAGTTGAGGTTTTGCAACATCTGGAGGGCCACAGTTTGAGACCACAGACCTACTTGTAACAGAGGGACCTTCGAGCTCAAGTGCCTGGACATTCCAAACTCTAAAAATCTTTAAAAGTGGCTAAAAAAAATTCCAGAATGTTCTAATACTGTTACTTCTGGTGGTAACTCATAGGAGGACGTCATCGATGTGACGGCCATAAATATGGCTGGTTTTACAGTTCTTGGATTAAAAAACAATCGGTAGTCACATCTATGTCCAAAAAGGTATCTATTGGAGATAAGCAAATTGATTCGGAAAAAACAAGACTTGTTCCAAATTTTACATAAAAAATTATCAGATTCATCAGCTTAGTAGATGGTGTAAACACTGATACTGTAAGAAAATGAGGTTCACTAAGCAGCAAGGAATACAATGTATGACTCACTGCTCAGTTGTAGTCACATTGCACCCTACTGTAGGGCATCATGGAAACTGGGTTGAGGAGCACTTTGATAGGAGTCCCTGCTCCTGCACAGTAAGCAGCAGTGCGCTATGTATCTCTGCTTACAGTTTGGCCAAAGGAGGTAAACAGTGATGTAATACATCACAACTTGTATACATACACTTGTGCTTGTCATGTCCCCATACACTTGTACACCACTTGTCTCCATACACTTGTGCACAACTTATCTCCATACACTTGTGCATATTAACATAGTAACATAGGGGGACATGTATCATTGCATTTAGACCATGTTTCACGTCTACAAATTTTGCGCAATTGCGCTTTTTTTGCATAGAGCTGCGTTTTTTTTGGTGGACAGTTTTCTAAAGTTGTCACCAGTTTGGTCTACCGTACACCACCTAATCCAGTGGACTGGTATTTATCAATTGCGCAAAAAAAAAGTAGATGTTTTTTTTGCGCAATTGCGCTTTTTTGCAAGAAAAGTAGTCTAAACCTAAGAGTGCTAGCAAGGACTCGTAGAAAATGGCAGACGGTGGAAGATGCAGGTGGGGGATGCAGGAGCTGTCTCTCAGCACTGCAGTACTACAACTACTCCCATCATGGGACAGAATCTGTCCCATAATGGGAGTAGTTGTAGTACCGGAGCGCTGAGAGACGCACATCCCCCGTCTGCGGGACTCTATTGTGACTGTTAGGACTACTACTCCCATCATGGACAGACTCTGTCCATGATGGGAGTTGTAGTCCTGGGACTGAAGGACAGATCGCAGCAGGTCATTCTCCAGAGACCCGCTGCGATCTGCATTTATTAACTTAAAAAGCCGGCGGTATATGCGGCTCCACTGCGCTGCCGCCGGCTCCTGTATACAGATGTCACGATTCATAATCCCCGCCTCCGGGAGAGGGGAGCTCTGATTGGTGGAAAGCTATTCACCGCTATTAGCCAATCAGAGCTCCTGTCTTCTGGCGGGGATTATGAATTGTGACAGGTCTATACAGGGGAGCGAGTGGAGCCGCTTCTACAGTACTGTATATAATTATGTGTACTGTACCCCCCCCCCCCCAGACTAATACTGACCCCTTCTACAGTATATAATTGTTATGTGTACTGTACCCCCCCCCCCAGACTAATACTGACCCCTTCTATAGTATATAATTGTTATGTGTACCCCCCCCCCCCCCCCCAGACTAATACTGACCCCTTCTATAGTGAGCGCTGGGACCACTGTGTGATTGACAGGTCCCCAGCGCTAGTGTCCGGCCCCACTGACCTTTATATGTTATAAATCTTTATGATACACACTGCCCGTCCTCCTCTTCATTCCTCTGATACCGGAGACGCGCGGCTTCTGCTTTCAGTCAGAGCGCCCCCTACCGTTGTCTGACCCCAGCCCTGTGCAGTGTGGAGGCCGGGAGGGGGCGCTCTGTCTATAGACTATGATACAGAAGCCGCGCGACTCCGGTATGAGAAGAATGAAGAGGAGGACGGGCAGTGTGTATCATAAAGATTTATAACATATAAAGGTCAGTGGGGCCGGACACTAGCGCTGGGGACCTGTCAATCACACAGCGGTCCCAGCGCTCACTATAGAAGGGGTCAGTATTAGTCTGGGGGGGGGGGGGGGGGTACAGTACACATAACAATTATATACTGTAGAAGGGGTCAGTATTAGTCTGGGGGGGGGGGGGGGGTACAATACACATAACAATTATATACTGTACTGTAGAAGCGGCTCCACTCGCTCCCCTGTATAGACCTGTCACAATTCATAATCCCCACCAGAAGACAGGAGCTCTGATTGGCTAATAGTGGTGAATAGCTTTCCACCAATCAGAGCTCCCCTCTCCCGGAGGCGGGGATTATGAATCGTGACATCTGTATACAGGAGGAGGGGAGTGCAGCGTTGCCGCTGGCTTTTTAAGTTAATAAATGCAGATCGCAGCGGGTCTCTGGAGAATGACCTGCTGCGATCTGTCCTTCAGCCCGAGGACTACAACTCCCATCATGGACAGAGTCTGTCCATGATGGGAGTAGTAGTCCTAACAGTCACAATACAGTTTCGCAGCTGGGGGATGTGTAAGAGCCATCCCTCAGCACTGCGGTACTACAACTGCTCCCATCATGGGACACAAAATTTCCCATGATGGGAGTAGTAGTCCAAGTAGTCCAAGGGCAGACTGACGGATCTCAGGGGTCCCTTGCAACTTCTCCGCCCCTGCCCCCTAGTGATGACATCATTAGGGGGCGGAGCTTCACAGTCCAGGCCTGAAGCCAGGGTGGTAAGTATGGCTCTGTTCTCATTATGCGTTTTGCATAATGGGAACAGAGCCTTTTTGGCAGTGTGTTCCCAAACAGGGAGACTCCAGCTGTTGTTTACCTACAGCCCCCATGATGGGAGTTGTAGTTTAGCAACAATTGGAGGCTCCCTCTTTAGGAACACACTGCATTATGTGCGCTCTACCCAGGGGAGAGCGCCAAAAATGTCATTTCAGATAAGTGAATGCAGAGGACTACCTGAGATTCGGTGGAGTGTGACGATGACTAGCATTTTTTTAATGTCAATAAAAGGGTTAACGAGGGCTGTGGGGGAGTGTTTTTTTAAATCCATTTTTTATTTCATGTGTTGTGTTTTTTATAATTGAAATTTCAGGCTTAGTAGTGGAAGCCGTCTTGTAGACGGAATCTATTACTAAGCTGGGCTTAGCGTTAGCCCCGAAAACAGCTAGCGCTAACCCCCAATTATTACCCCGGTACTAACCGCCACAGGGGTGCCGGGAAGAGCCGTTACCAACAGGCCCGGAGCATCAAAAATAGCGCTCCTTGGCCTAGGCGGTAACAGGCTGGGGTTATTTAGGCTGGGGAGGGCCAGTAACAATGGTCCTCGCCCATCCTGGTAATGTCAGGCTGTTGCTGATTGGTTGGTGTCTGATTGACACTGAAAATATGGGGAAGCCTATGTGTTGTTTTTTTTTGTAATAAAAAAAAGTGTGTGGTTCCCCATATTTTCAGTGTCAGTCAGATACCAACCAATCAGCAACAGCCTGACGTTACCAGGGTGGGCGAGGACCATTGTTACTGGCTCTCCCCAACCTAAATAACCCCAGCCAGGAGCGCTATTTTTGACACTCCAGGCTTGTTGGTACTGGCTCTTCCCGGCAACCCTGTGGCGGTGGGTAACGGGGTAATAATTGGGGGTTAGCGCTAGCTGTTTTTGTGGCTAACGCTAAGCCCGGCATTGAAAAAAAAATGTATTTAAAAAAAAAAAAAACACTCCCCACACAGCCCTCATTAAACCTTTTATTGACATTAAAAAAAAGCTGGTCATCATCGCAATACACTGAATCTGACGTAGTCCTCCCCATTCACGTGTCTGAAATGAGAAAAAAAAAGGTTAGGACATCATTTGCGATCTCACCTGGTGAGTGCGCCCATACTGCAGTGTGTAACAGGGAGCCTCCAACTGTTCTTGTCTGCCTACTGTATCCTGTATATACAGTCATCTATAGATGGCTGTATATACAGGAGAGCGCACAAAGATTTAACTCAGAGCTGCAGTGTGGGTTAACTCTTTCCTTGCTGGGCTCCTGTATAGTATACATGGATACACTATGCCCCCTGTATACTATACAGTGGGCGGAGGTAAGTAGTGATGCTCTCCACCCTGTATATGTATATGCTATACATCACTACTTACCTCCTTACACTCCGTGGGGCGGGCGCTCTGCATCCGACCCATGGAGTAGTACCTGCAGTGAAAAAAATGCACACAGGGTACAAAAATGTTTGTTTCCGCACACCAGCAAAAATGCAAGAAAAAACACAAGGGGGGAGATTAATCAAAACCTATGTAGAGGAAGAGCGGTGCAGTTGCCCATAGCAACCTATCAGATTGCTCCTTTCATTTTTGTAAAGAAGCAATCTGATTGGTTGCCATGGGCAACTGCACTACTCTTCCTCTGTACAGTTTTTGATAAATCTCCCCCAAGAAAAATTACCAAAATGCAGGAAAAGCTGGGACCGTTTTTCAGGCGTTTTTGCTGGTGGACAAAAAAAAAACCTCAGTGGAATCCTGAAAAACAATAGAACAAAAGCCCAGCGTCCAGGATACACCACTATTCCTGTGAGGTGTAGAACAGGTCTACAAATAGAACTTTGTGGAGATTTAGACCATTGCACGAAATTTATCATGGGGCTTGCACAAGTTTGATAAATTTGGAGAAATTGCTCCAAATTTAGACCAAACAAAATGATCTACAAAAAACGTCTACCAACAACAACATTGATACATCTCCCCCATAGTTTATAAGGTTGAAAAAAAGACCGGAGTCCATCAAGTTCAACCTATAACCATTATGAGTCCCTACTGAGTTGATCCAGAGGAAGACAAAAAACCCTCATACTAGAGGTAAAAATTCCTTCCTTACTCCAAATAGGGCATCAGAAAATATATAAATCAAATATACATAACCAGCAATATTATTATTTTATAAAAATGCATCCAGACCCCTTTTGAATTCTTTTACAGAGTCCACCATGACCACCTCCTCCGGGAGAGAATTCCACAGTCTCACTGCTCTTACAGTAAAGAACCCCCATCTGTGCTGGTGTAGAAACCTTCTTTCCTTGTTATATATACAGTCCTGGGTATAAATAGATCATGGGAGAGATCTCTGTACTGTCCCCTGATATATTTATACATAGTTATTAGGTTGCCCCTAAGCCTTCTTTTTTCTAAACTAAATAACCCTAATTCTGATAATCTTTCTGTGTACTGTTGTCCTGCCATTCCCCGTATTACTCTGGTTGCCCGTCTTTGAACCCTCTCCAGCTCCACTATATCTTTCTTGTACAATGGAGCCCAGTACTGTACACAGTATTCTATGTGTGGTCTGACTAGTACTGTACACAGTATTCTATGTGTGGTCTGACCAGTACTGTACACAGTATTCTATGTGTGGTCTGACCAGTACTGTACACAGTATTCTATGTGTGGTCTGACCAGTACTGTACACAGTATTCTATGTGTGGTCTGGCCAGTACTGTACACAGTATTCTATGTGTGGTCTGACCAGTACTGTACACAGTATTCTATGTGTGGGCTGACTAGTGATTTGTACAGCGGTAGAATTATTTCCTTGTTGTGGGCATCTATGGCCCTATTGATGCACTCCATATAGTTATTAACCTTGGCAGCAGCTGCCCGACACTGGTCACTACAGCTAAATTTACTATTAACTAAGACTCCTAAATCCTTTTCCACGTCAGTCGTCCCAAGTGTTCTCCCATTTAATACATAATCCCAGCCCAAATTTTTCTTCCCCATGTGCATTACCTTAAATTTATTCCTGTTGAACCTCATCTGCCACTTCCCGGCCCAAACCTTCAACCAATCCAGATCCATTTGTAAAAGTGCACTGTCCTCTATAGTGTTATCTATTATACACAGTGCATTGTCCTCTATTGTGTTTACCGCTTTACAGAGTTTAGTATCATCTGCAAAGATTGCTACTTTACTATTCAACCTCTCTACAAAGGTCATTAATGAATATATTAAATAGAATAGGACCCAAGACGGACCCCTGTGGTCCCCAATAGTAACAGTCACCCAATCAGAATAAGTACCATTAATAACCACCCTCAGTTTCCTATCACTGAGCCAGTTACTTACCAACTTACACACATTCTCCCCCAGCCACATCCTTCTCATTGTATGCACCAACCTTTTATGTGGCACCGTATCAAATGCTTTGGAAAAATCCAGATATACGACATCCAGCGATTCCCCTTGGTCCAGTCTGGAGCTCACCTCCTCATAAAAGCTGATCAGATTAGTTTGACAGGACCGATCCCTCATAAACCCATGCTGATATGGAGTCATACATTTATTTTTAATCCACAACTTGTATCCATACACTTGTGCATCACAGCATGTCTTCATAAACTTGTGCATCAGTTTTCTCCATGCAATTTTGCATCACAATACATCTCCATACACTTGTGCATCATAACTTGTCACCATACGCTTGGACATCACAACATGACTCCATACACTTGTGCATGACAACTTGTCACCATAAACTTGTGCTTCACAACTTGTCTCCTTAAATTTGTGCATCCTTTGTCTCCATACACTTGAAGATAGAAAGAAAGAAAAGGGAGTGAGATAGATAAACATCACAGGGCTTGATCCCCCTCTTCCTCAGGTCCAATCAAAAGCGTTTCAAGGGTCTTGATCCCCTCTTCTCCAGGTCCTGAGGAAGAGGGGATCAGGCCCCTTGAAATGCGTAGTCCGTTTGTTTTACTAATAAATCCTGATTTACATTTATTATTTTTGTCTGCATAGGTTACTTGGTATATATGCCATACTTCCCTGTGCATTGGCTACAAAGAATCATAGAAGTGAGCACCGGAACGAGGTTGTCTTCATACATTTGTGCTTCACAACACACCTTTATACACTTGTGTATCACAACTTGTCTCCATACCCTTGTGCATCACAATTCATCTCCATACCCTTGTGCATCACAATTCATCTCCATACCCTTGTGCATCACAATTCATCTCCATACCCTTGTGCATCACAATTCATCTACATACCCATGTGCATCACAATTCATCTCCATACCCTTGTGCATCACAATACATCTCCATACACTTGTGCATCACAATACATCTTCATACCCTTGTGAATCACAATTCATCTCCATACCCTTGTGCATCGCAATTCATCTCCATACCCTTGTGCATCACAATTCATCTACATACCCTTGTGCATCACAATTCATCTCCATACCTTTGTGCATCACAATTCATCTACATACCCTTGTGCATCACAATACATCTCCATACACTTGTGCATCACAATACATCTCCATACCCTTGTGCATCACAATTCATCTACATACCCTTGTGCATCACAATTCATCTCCATACCCTTGTGCATCACAATTCATCTACATACCCTTGTGCATCACAATTCATCTCCATACCCTTGTGCATCACAATTAATCTACATAACCTTTGCATCACAATACATCTCCATACCCTTGTGCATCACAATACGTCTCCATACACTTGTGCATCACAATACATCTCCATACACTTGTGCATCACAATACGTCTCCATACACTTGTGCATCACAATACATCTCCATACTCTTGTGCATCACAATACATCTTCATACCCTTGTACATCACAGCTTGCTTCCATAAACTTGTGCATCACAACTTGTTTCCATAAACTTGTGCATCACAGCTTATCTCTATACACTTGTGCATCACAACTTATCTCTATACACTTGTGCATCACAACTTATCTCTATACACTTGTGCATTACAGCTTGTCTCCATACACTTGCTTGCGCCATGCTCTAGATGTGTAGGGCCAAATCCAGGTTGGCCATTAAATCTAAAATTAGTTTGCCGGGCAGTTTTAACTAAAACTCACCCGAAACTATTTTTAAAGGTTTACTCATCTCTAGTATCACTACAAACTTCAGGTCACCTGTCAGAGACTTACCTGCTGGGAGCATTATGGCAGTGTCAAGATGTCTGGTTCTACACGGCACAGAGCCGCTCGTCACTGTGAGGCAGGGCAGGCGAGCCAATCAGGAGAGGGGAATGGTGGGCCAATCAGCTATGGTGCCGGCGATCACACCTTCTTGTTGCAGACACCTGTGATTGTGTTCATTCCATTCACAATCCTTAATCGTAGTTTCTTCATTCATAGACTTTGCCTATTGCCTGTTTTCTGACCATGCCTCTTGTCTGCCATTTTTTTTTTAAACATGATTCTCCTGGTTTGGCCACTACTTGCCTCTTTGTTTTAATTTAATGCTGCCTTGTTTTACTGGTTTTGACTTTCTGACTTGTTTCTGGTTTCCCTTTTTTATTTGCTGATCCTGTCCTTGACATGTCCATTTGGCTTTGACCTGGCTTGTCTGACCCTCCCTTAGCACATGAGCACTTAGTGAGAGTAGGGACCATCACCTAGTTGGGGTAACTACTTGGGATGGATCATCCAAATAGGTAGAGCCAGTGGTTTGGCCAAGTTGAGGGCTGCACTGTTCCATACCTACCATGAAATCACCCCGCCAAAAATAAGCCATTGCCCAGCTCTTTAGAACCAATGTATTGGAGCCTGTCATAATCCCCCAGGACTCATTGATGGGGGTGCAGAACAACATTAATGATGTCACTTTTGGAGGACTCTATGCGGTTTATCCAAGGACAGCTTGCAAGCTACTGGACAGAATCTTTAAATGCAGGGACCAGTTTGAGATTGAAAAACAATGGCCAGAGGAAAGACCTGAAGCTTTTGGCTCCAAAAATCAGAACACCAGGTCAATATTTTATGGCATTGATGCCATCTTGTGGGTCAGATACTCTATTGGGTCCCCTCAGGCACCAGGGCCCAATGTAAGTGTTACTCTACCTCTGCACTTCTTCTAGCTATGTCCCTGCCACTGGCAACAACAAATCCACGTGTAGATACTTGTGCCACTTTCCAGTACTTAAAAATAAAACCGAACCTCTGAGTTCCTATATGATTTGAAATGCAAATATAACTGGAGATGGAAATTACATGAAATTTTTCACTTAATATTCTGACTAAAAGGCAAAGAGGAATTGCTGAAAGATTTGCATTACAGCTCCTAAATAATGGATGGGGTTGCCCAGAAGGTAATGTGGGTTTTGCGCATTTTGTCTTGCAAGCTTCGGTTTAAGACCAAATATTTCATTAAGATACTAATCAAAGCGATTTCAGCTCCACGTGCGAACCCCAAAACTATTAATTATGTTACAAACCGTAATTAAACGCTATTAATAACATCCCCGCCGCTCCGAGATATTTTCCATATGAATAATTCAGCACCGTCTTTACAGTCCCATTAGGCTATTTCCCGGCGCCACTCTTAGTAAGGTACCAGGGAGCAGCAGCAGTTCACGGGATAGACATATATTCATGGTGGATTGTTAAATGAGAGTCGGTGGAAGGTTATAATAGAGAGGTAATTAAGGGTGAAGTAATGTTATTACTTCATCTACAGGAGGTTAACTATGAGTGCCTAGAATATATGGCCACATTGGTGCTTCCAACTTTCTAGGACTGGATTGCACCCATTGTCATTGCTCACTTAAATCATGCTAATGTGGGGGCAGGTCTACTGGCTTCAGACCATGTGACTGTACATTTGTTGTCTTGTTGGAGGAACTATAATAGCTTGCAATGATGAGTGCCATGTGTGTCATGCTTGTAAGAGGGGGCCCAAAAGTGAGTGGGGCTCTTGTAGTTGATCTCTTAGTGTTTAAAGGGGTACTCCACCCCTAGACATCTTATCCCCTATCCAAAGGATAGGGGATAAGATGTCTGATCACGGGGGTCTCGCTCCCAATCTCGGCTGCGGCACCCTAGACATCCTGTGCACGGAGCGAACGTCGCTCCTTGTCAGATGACTGCCGATGCGGGCCAGAGGCTCATGATGTCACAGTCACACAGACAGCCGTCACGCCCACTCCCATAGACTTGCATTGAGGGGGCATGGCCGTGATGTCACGAACGGGGCGTGACTGTGACATCATGAGCCTCTGGCGCTGCACCCGACACTCTAAATGAACACAGCAGGGAGATTGTCTAGGGGCGGAGTACCCCTTTAAGATAAAGAACTCCTTAGGATGATGGTGGTTTTGCAAGGGGCTTTATGTTGACCACCCTGCTGAGGAAATGGCGCAGCAAGTATTTTACACAAATGGGGCACCTTATGCTTGGTGGTTACAAAAAAAATCCACTCCTTATCATGCTTGGCATTGACACTTTGAGTTCACTTGAATAACAGATGCAGCTTGCAGTTCTGGTATTAATTCTCTAACCCTGGCTCTTTGCTTCTGGGGCTCAAAATATACCCAGTTTCTGCCCTTTGTGACCAGGGATTTCTCTATACAACACATTTTCTCAGGACCCTTTTAACTAGGGTTCTGCTTTGGATCTACCCAATGTTCATTTAACTCCTGCTCAAAAGATTTACTCTCTGGGCCTGTAGCTCTCTTTCCGCTGTTCATTCTTTGTCATTTAGTCATGTGCACACATAGGTATCATTCAGCTTCTACTTAAAGGGGTACTCCGGTGCTGAGACATCTTATTCCCTATCCAAAGGATAGGGGATAAGATGCCTGATTGCGGGAGTCCCGCCACTGGGGACCCCCGTGATCTTGCACGCGGCACCCCAGTTGAAATCAGTCCCCAGAGCGTGTTCGCTCCGCGTCTGATTACCGGCGACCACAGGGCTGACGGCGTGTGATGTCACGCCTCCGCCCCGTGTGACGTCACGCTCCGCCCCTCAATGCAAGCCTATGGGAGGGGGTGTGACAGCTATCACGCCCCCTCCCATAGGCTTGCATTGAGGGGCGGAGCGTGATGTCAAACAGGGGCGGAGGCACGACGTCACGACTCCCGCGATCAGGCATCTTATCCCCTATCCTTTGGATAGGGGATAAGATGTATAAGCACCAGAGTACCCCTTTAAAGGGGTACTCCACCCCTAGACATATTATCTCATAGACATATAGGGGATAAGATGTCTGATCGCAGCGGGTCCCGCCGCTGGGGACCCCTGCGATCTTGGCTGCGGAACCACAGACATCTGGGGCACGGAGTGAACTTCGCTCCGTGACGGATGACTGGCGATGCGGGGCGGAGGCACGCAACGTCATGGCCATGCCCGCTTGTGATGTCATGGTCACGCCCCCTCAATGCAAATTTATGGGAGGGGGCATGACGGCCGTCACGGCCCCTACCATAGACTTGCATTGAGGGTGTGTGGTCATGATCACAAGCCTCCGGCACTGCACCTGAAGCTCTAAACGAACGCCGGTGCAGCAGGGAGATTGCGGGGGACCCCATTGGCAGGACCCCCATGGTAAGAAATCTTAACCCCTATCCTTTGGATAGGGAATAATATGTCTAGGGGTGGGGCATCCCTATAAGGGACTCATCAGACTACCTCGTAACATGTCCTATCAACAGCGTGATGCATGGAGGTGAAATTCCTTAGCACCGTGTTGCTTCACCACATACATACTGTAGAAATGACAGTAACAAATGTACACAGTATACACTTACACAGAACACAACGTACAACATATCAATTTCTACATAGACTCCTGCAAATAAAGGCATAATCTGTTAGTATCAACACAGCAGAGCACAATATACATCTAACGTAGCTTTTATTACTTAGGACATATGAACACAATTTACACAATTTACAGCAGAATGCCAAACCCAGAGGATTTTCATCACATTCACACTGCCATAACAAGATGTGTAGAATGTGGCCATAAAGGGTTAACCATGGTGAATATGGTGACCCACGGTGTATGGCGGGACCATGGGGTGTAGGGGTGTAGGTGGTGGGGCCAGATGGTATTAACCCCTCGGGCAAGATGTTGTTGACCCCTAGTGTTCGTGACGCCAGAGTGGTTTTTGGTACCGGAACCACACGAATGGTATTTCCGCTATTCCAATGGCTAGTTAAGGAAAGGAGAGTCCACAACCAGTTATGGTTTAATGGAGGCTTTACTGAGTTCAGGCAGATGGAATTCCCTTCACAGCTAGGCCAGATTCCCAGAGAAGTGGCCAGGAACCCAGAAGGACCTCGCAGCTTGCTGACCCAATTAGACTTGTAATAGACTTTAGACAATTATCTTGAGGCTTGACTATATGCTGGATTTGACTATTTGTAGTGACAGCAGACATAGACTTTTGACTTACTGGAATGACTGTAGCTTTGTGGTCTTCCAGATGCTGGTCACTAACACTGAGATCTCTGAACTGGCTGGTTCTCAGTATAGGAAGAGAGTGCATTGTGATGGCCGCCACTTTATATAGTGGGGGGCTGGACTAAGGCCCATTGTTCAAGCTGCTGGTCATTGGTTAAGCTGGTGCTCTCTGGGTATCATCATGTGACAACATAACATAACATATGACATTCCACAGGTCCTTTAGACTATCTAAACATTGGGACACTGACTACACATAAGGTAGGACAAATAACATTATAGAAACAGCAGGGGAGACCCTGCAGGGGAGCCCCCAGGACACTGATGGACTCAACCTGACAGGGTGTAGTGCAGAACCATGTCCTGTACTGGGACATTACATGAACAACTAAAGTCGGATGTGGTGTATGCCGCATCCCCATGGTTCTAATGCCTCATAGCCTTGGATGACTTATCGCCCCCTCCCCTCACCCCTTGCTTTTTGCATTTCACTTGCAAAGTTTTTGCAATTATTTTTTGCATTAAAAGAGGGGAAAAGTGCGAGACTATAAATTTCAGCACATTCCTATTACAAAAATATTCTCTGAATGATCAGCCTTGCTCACCATCTTTCAAGACTTGATAGTAAATAACACAGATGGACTAAAGCAATTTTTTGTTTGTTTTTGAAGTCCAGTCAAAATGTAAGACCTTTCCCACAGATCTATATGTAAAGAACATGGACATCAAATTACCGCTTGCGCTTTCATGGTGACGGGAAATAAAAAGATTATTTTTATTGCCCTTTGACCCCTATTATGATCATGTGAAGCTTGGCGGTGCAGTGCAAGGATCTCCGCTTCTGTATTTCCTTCAATCCAAACATTTCATCAGAGGAGAAGTTTAGGTCTCACCCATCGGCTCATTACGGGAACATTTCCCAACCTATTATAATGACTGGCAGCCCATTGATGCGTCACAGATAGTGGCCCCATTAAACCACCGCCGAGACTGTTCTCTGATCACAGGATGTAAGAAATAGGATAAATCATAGAATCCGGCATCATAGGGAAGAAGCTTCTCTCACTGCTAGGAAAATGGATGAAGATCACCAACTCTATGTACATGGTACAAATCACAGCTCAGGAAAATGACCATCAAATCCTTTATATATGGGACAGTATTCTAGTAGTTATATTCTTGTACATAGGAGGTAGTATTATAGTAGTTATATTCTTGTACATAGCAGTATTATAGTAATTATATTCTTGTATATAGGAGCAATATTATAGTAGTTATATTCTTGTATATAGGAGCAGTATTATAGTAGCTATATTCTTGTATATAGGAGGCAGTATTATAGTAGTTATATTCTTGTATATAGGGGTAGTATTATAGTAGTTATATTCTTGTATATAGAAGCAGTATTTTAGTAGTCATATTCTTGTATATAGGAGCAGTATTATAGTAGTTATATTTTTGTATATAGGAGCAGTATTATAGTAGTTATATTTTAGTATATAGGAGGCAGTATTCTAGTAGTTATATTCTTGTACGTAGGAGCAGTATTATAGTAGTTATATTCTTGTATATAGGAGCAGTATTATAGTAGTTATATTCTTGTATATAGGAGCAGTATTATAGTGGTTATATTCTTGTATATAGGAGCAGTATTATAGTAGTTATATTCTTGTATATAGAAGCAGTATTATAGTAGTTATATTCTTGTATATAGGAGCAGTATTATAGTAGTTATATTCTTGTATATAGGAGCAGTATTATAGTAGTTATATTCTTGTATATAGGAACAGTATTATAGTAGTTATATTCTTGTACATAGGAGCAGTATTATAGTAGTTATATTCTTGTATATACGAGCAGTATTATAGTAGTTATATTCTTGTATATAGGAGCTGTATTATAGTAGTTATATTCTTTTATATAGGAGACAGTATTATAGTAGTTATATTCTTGTATATGGGGGCAGTATTATAGTAGTTATATTCTTGTATATAGGAGTAGTATTATAGTAGTTATATTCTTGTATATAGGAGCAGTATTATAGTAGTTATATTCTTGTATATAGGGGACAGTATTATAGTTATTATATTCTTGTATATAGGAGCAGTATTATAGTAGTTATATTCTTGTATATAGGGGCAGTATTATAGTAGTTATATTCTTGTATATAGGAGGCAGTGTTATAGTAGTTATATTCTTGTATATAGGAGCAGTATTATAGTAGTTATATTCTTGTATATAGGAGCAGTATTATAGTAGTTATATTCTTGTATATAGGAGCAGTATTATAGTAGTTATATTCTTGTACATAGGAACAGTATTATAGTAGTTATATTCTTGTACCTAGGAAACAATGTTGTATTAGTAATTCTATACTATTACAGTAGTTTTTTTTTCTAGCAGTTTAATCGTTGACATTGACCCTTCATACACTTGGCATGTCTTCTGCCTGTCTTCTTTAGCTTTCTGCTGTCTTTTGTGTGTATTTATGTGTACATTCCTTGTCACTACAATCTATTACTGTAAAAGGAATCGAGCCCCCTTTATAGGGTGCGAAAGTGATGAATAGACAGAGCTGCATCAGCCTCCCAGTGGAAAGGTTACGATTTTGCTTACAGTGCACGGCTTTATTGGCCTGATCTGATGTGTTGAATTAAGTGCTAACAGGTTTTTCCATCACTGAGTTAGTGAAGGGGTTAATAAGAACATCCAGTAAATAAGTATCAGCGCTGGACCAAGCATCAAATATCATTGTCTTCAGCCGTCTGTTTGCTGACGGTCATCAGTTCTGGCTCCATCACTGTAGTATTTGAATTAGAGTTCACTTAATCCCTATTCACACAATGCATTTTTATCCCTGTTTTGTTTTTGAGTTGGCTTTAGAAAATGCAGCATATTTAGGAAATTATGAAGAGCTTCAGATGTAGAGTTCTTGGGATCATCTATGTCATAGTGGCCTTTGTTATCCTCTAAAAATAATGATACACTATGTTATAGCTAGTGCAGGATCCTCAGGGGCGGTGCATCCTCGTGCCTTGTTCCAGTCCCTCAGGGCTTGCACTAGTCTTAGCACAATGTATCCGCAGTTATGGTTAAATTAGAGCAATGAAGTTCACTCCAACTGTGCATCATGGAAACAATTTCCCTATATAATACATCTAAAAAATCTATATCTGTTTTTCCATCCAGGACATGCACGTGATCAGCACTGATGAAAACCAGGTATTTGTTGCCATTCAAGAATGGAACCAGAATGAGACCTATAACCTCTACATCTCCGACACTCGGGGGATATTCTTTACACTCGCTCTAGAGAACGTGAAGAGCATCAATGGTCCGGAGGGGAATGTAATGATTGACCTCTATGAGGTATGTCACAGCGGCTCATGTATCTCTCTTGTCTTGGGATTGTAGAAAAAAACATAATAATTCAGTATATTTCCACTTGCCTGGGAGAGGTAAATAGTCACAGGATGGCAGTGCAAAAGTGTATCTCTGTGGTTACAAATACAGTGGTCCCTCAAGGTACAATGAATTAGTTCCAGGACGACCATTGTTTGTTACAATCATTGTACGTTGAGACCATAACACTATGGAAACCTGGTAATTTGTTCTGAAGCCACCAAGATGTCATCCAAAAATAGGAAAAAGTGAGGATTAAACAAACATAAGTAGATAACTAATATAGATAAAGAAAGTCCTTACATGTAAAAGGAAGAAAGATCTGTTGGAAGCTGTAATCACTGTCTATGTAAAGGACAGGAGCTTCTTCAGGGTCCTGTACAGTACACAGTGTCCTAAAACATGTAACACGGAGCCGCCCTCACCTGGTGTCCAAAGGAGCAGCTAACCCTGGCACAGGTAAAGAGTACAGAACATGTAGTACCTCCCTGTAGTGTAGGGGGCACTACCAGACACCAGTCAGTGCATACACTTCAGTAATACAGGGGTTTTACGAGTTAATGCCCATTCTGATTGGTCAGTTCTTCCAGCCATTGACACATTTCACAGATCTGGACTGTCTGTAGCATTGTATGTTGAGTCTGGTTTCAAGTTAGAGTGGGGGGAAAAGTATTTAGTCAGCCACCAATTGTGCAAGTTCTCCCACTTAAAAAGATGAGAGAGGCTGTCATTTTCATCATAGGTTATAACCTCAACTATGAGAGACAAAAGGAGGATTTATGTAGAATTTATTTGTAAATTATGGTGGAAAATAAGTATTTGGTCAATAACAAAAGTTCATCTCAGTACTTTGTTATATACCCTTTGTTGGCAATGACAGAGGTCAAATGTTTTCTGTAAGTCTTCACAAGGTTTTCACACACTGTTGCTGGTATTTTGGCCCATTCCTCCATGCAGATCTCTTCTAGAGCAGTGATGTTTTGGGGCTGTTGCTGGGCAACACAGACTTTCAACTCCCTCCAAAGGTTTTCTATGGGGTTGAGATCTGGAGACTGGCTAGGACCTTGAAATGCTTCTTACAAAGCCACTCCTTTGTTAACCGAGCGGTGTGTTTGGGACCATTGTCATGCTGAAAGACCCAACCACCTTTCATCTTCAATGCCCTTGCTGATGGAAGGAGGTTTTCACTCAAAATCTCACGATACATGGCCCCATTCATTCTTTCCTTTACACGGATCAGTCGTCCTGGCCCCTTAGCAGAAAAACAACCCCAAAGCATAATGTTTCCACTGCCATGCTTCAAAGTAGGTATGGTGTTCTTTGGATACAACTCAGCATTATTTCTCCTCCAAACACGACGAGTTGAGTTTTTACCAAAAAGTTCTACTTTGGTTTCATCTGACCATATGACATTCTCACAATCCTCTTCTGGATGATCCAAATGCTCTCTAGAAAACTTCAGATGGGCCCGGACATGTACTGGCTTAAGCAGGGGGACACGTCTGGTACTGCATAATTTGAGTCCCTGGCGGCGTAGTGTGTTACTGATGGTAGCCTTTGTTACTTTGGTCCCAGCTCTCTGCAGGTCATTCACTAGGTCCCCCCATGTGGTTCTGGGATTTTTGCTCACCGTTCTTGTGATCATTTTGACACCATGAGGTGAGATCTTGCGTGAAGCCCCAGATCAAGGGAGATTATCAGTGGTCTTGTATGTCTTCCATTTTCTAATAATTGCTCCCACAGTTGATTTCTTCACACCAAGCTGCTTACCTATTACAGATTCAGTCTTCCCAGCCTGATGCAGGTCTATAATTTTGTTTCTGGTGTCCTTCGACAGCTCTTTGGTCTTGGCCATAGTGGAGTTTGGGGTGTGACTGTTTGAGGTGGTGGACATGTGTCTTTTATACTGATAACAAGTTCAAACAGGAGCCATTAATACAGGTAACAAGTGGAGGACAGAGGAGACTCTTAAAGAAGAAGTTACTGGTCTGTGGGAGACAGAAATCTTGCTTGTTTGTAGGTGACCAAATACTTATTTTCCACCATAATTTGCAAATAAATTCTTTAAAAATCATGTGATGATTTTATGGATTTTTTTTTCCTCATTATGTCTCTCATAGTTGAGGTTATAACCTATGATGAAAATTACAGGCCTCATCTTTATAATTGGGTGAACTTGCACAATTGATGGTTGACTAAATACTTTTTTTGCCCCACTGTACAGTGGTTCAGAAAAGACCATTGTATGTTGAAACTATTGTATGTTGATAGCTCACTGTATACATATAGTATGACCTGCATTGCTTTCACCTTCTCACTGATGAACCTGAGATCACATGATTTCTGGTTACACTCGGCATGTGACTGTCCTAGTAGACCCAGACAGAGGTTTATCTTGATCCTTCTGTGGCCCAGTCCAAATTTTGTAACAAGGCCCCTGCTGTAGTGTTGTCACCAGGACAATAAACCAGCTTGTAGACCAGTGGCAATGAAAACATTGTATGCGCAATGATATTTGCCAATGTTTTGTAGCTCTACTTATAAGACGGGAGAGTGAAAAAACCCTTGGCGACCAATACCAAGCGGTAGTCTGGAGAGCCACCCAGGCCCACTGTGCAGAGTCCTTCCTGTACTAGAGCAGACCATCTGTCTGTAACATTGTAGTGTAGGGAAGTGATAGGAGAGCAGCTTTAAAAGCTATACTATACTGTGCACGATATCAGTTGCATGTATTTATGGCACCTCCCCCTTGCCGATCCAGTAAAGTGCAGCACTAGGTAAGGCTAGGTTTACACTGCCGTTGTGCTCTGACAAAGCACAACTGGCAATGCTAGGTCCCAACGGATCTCATTCATTTGAATGAGGTCCATCGAGTATCCAGTATTTTGCAGGAGTTTAAAGGGGTACTCCGCCTCTAGACATCTTATCCCCTATCCAAAGGATAAGATGTCTGATCGCGAGGTCCAGCCTGTGGGGCCCCTGCGATCTCTGTGCAGCCCCCGACATTCATTTAGAATGCTAGATGCAGGTGGCAGGGGTCGTGCCACCATGGCCACGCCCCTAAACACAAATCTATGGGAGACTTACATTGAGGGGGCATGTCATGGCCTAGCAATGGGCATGGCCGTGACATCACAATCCCCGCCACCCACACCCAGTGTTCGGAACAAAATGTTCCAAACGCTGGGACAGAGGAGAACCCCTTTAAGAGAAGAAAAGAAAAAAATAAGACGTACTGAATTTTTTTCTTCGCTCAACTCCCAACTTTCAGATGGACTGACCGATGGAGCTCCCTTGACTCAAGCACAATAGCCATGTGGTCGAGCCTCAAGATTTCGTTTACACCACAATTTGTGCCCTGAATTAATTGCGAAACTCAAATGTCAAAATGATGTGCCTATGTATCATGCTGGGAGAGGCATATAAATTCAGACTCTGCCTAAAGAATCAACATGTCCATTCTTTTGGTGGATCTTATTAAGACATGCACTGCCATTAATGGTTATGGCGCATGCCCAAGTGTTGACTGAATTGTCGGCGCCTGCTGTGCACTGAATGCATGTTGTGAATGCACTGTAAAAGTCCCAGTACTCACAACATAGATTATAATGAAGCAGATGTGCAGGGGGCTCCCGCAGCGTGTGGGGGTGTTTCCGGTGTGTATACTATACTCACAGAGAATTCACTTCTTCCCTGAGTCTGCTGTGCTGTGCTTGGTCTCTTCTTCCAATCACTGCTGGCTGCTCTGTAACCCCCTCCTCTCTGTTTTCATGCTGCAGTCTGATAGGACAGGAGTGAGCACAGAGGAATGCTACTCCTGCCCTCACCTTCTGTGTTTCAGCTGGGACATGTATGATGCTACAGCCAGCAGGATCATGTTCTGGATGGTATGGGGACCCCTAGTGGTCGTTTTTAATAAGTCATCATTTCTAATAAGTCTATTAGAAAAAAGTTAAGGTTTTGCCAAGATGTATAGACGTTTTCTGGTATACAAAGTTGCAACTTTTTGCTCAAACCTCATTTACCAAAAAAATGCAACTTTTTCCTTTCCAATTCTTTGCAGCTTACAACCATTTCCCAGCCAGTCAGTCAGGCTTCCTGCAACCTTAAACATTTACTCTCAGACTATGTTCACACTGAGTATTTTGAGTTTATTTTTGGCTAAAAATATGACCTATTTTACAAGCAAAATGAGCTATAAAGTTTCCATTTTTTTAAAGCATTTATGCACTAATGTTTATGCGCAAAATCAGTGCCCAAAAAGCATCAAAAACCTATGAAGAACATGATATTTTTGGGAATATAAACATATCTGAACAAGTACCGTGCACTTATTTTTTTATTTTTTTTTGGTTGGAATAACTAGGTCTGTAAAATTGAGTTATCCAGGGATAGAAATATAGAGATAGTTTCTTCCAAAAACAACGCCACCCCTGTTCTCAGGTTGTGTGTGATATTAAAAAATATTGCCCCTATTCATCTCAATGAAATTGAGCTGCAACTCATCTCAATGAAATTGAGCTGCAACACCACACACAACCTGCGGACAAGGGTGGCGCTGTTTAAGGAAGAAATAAGCTCTGTATTTCTATCCCTGGATAACTGCTTTAGGGTATGTTCTCACGAGCGGAGTACCTGCAGAATTTCAGCAGCGTATATGCTGCGGAAAATCCACTGCAGATTTTGCTACCATTGACTTCAATGGGTCCGAAGGGAAATCTGCCTCTATTGCGGATTTTCTGCTGACCCATTGAAGTCAATGGTAGCAAAATCCACAGCAGACTCTCTGCAGCAAATACGCAGTGGAAATTCCTCAGGTAATCAGCCCTTGTGAATGTACCCTTAGGGTGCGGTCACACGGGCGCATTTGTCAGCGGATCCGCAGCTGCAGATCCGCTGACTAAGGCCCCTAAAGTGCTGCCCTCTTTGTTCCTGCTAATAGCGGCAATCCATCGCAGTGTATCCGCACATCCCGCACATCGCGGACGCTCCCCCGGCTCCCTGAGCTACACAGAGAGCGGCCGCGATGTGTGCGACAACACTGCAGGGTAACTCGCACATCGCAGTGTGTCTGCTGGTAGCGGCGGATTGCCGCTATTAGCAGGAACAAAGAGGGCAGCACTTTAGGGGCCTTTGTCAGCGGATCCACAGCTGCGGATCCGCTGACAAATGCGCCCGTGTGAACGCACCATTAGGGTGCGTTCCCACCTGCGTATACGCAGCGTATTTCACGCTGCACAAAATTTGTTACGCCAGCACACAGCCCCGCCTCCAAAACTTACTACACGCATAGGGCTGCTGCCAGAAAGCCCTGTGTATATAGTGAGCAAAGAATATGCAGCGTATTTCCCGCTGCTGCCGCAAATTTTGAGCAGCGTGAAATACGCTGCGTATACGCCAGGTGGGAATGACCCCTAAAACTACATATGAATTGTTGGGTGTTTTTCCCATTAAATTTAGTGCAATTCAACAGGAAGAAAACAGACATAAAATTGAAATTTCATGGCGTTTTTAACATTTTTTTTATTCTGTGAACGTAGCCTTGCCCCCCAAAATCTATAGAAATTAGACCAAAAATTTACTCCAAATCTTAATAGGAAAAACAAAGCTAAGTAAGGCTCAAGTTTTACGCTATGTTAAAACGTGGTTGCATATTTTATTTTCCCCTGCGCACTTTTGGTCTCCGTTCACAAGAAATGGCGCATTTTTACCAAACGAGGCCCAAAATGCTTGTGTAAAGTAAAAGTCGCAACCGAGTTTTACACTGTGTGAACATAATGGGAGAGTTATCAAAACCTGTTCAGAGAAAAAGTTGACCAGTTGCCCATAGCAACCAATCAGATCGCTTTGTTCATCTTTCAGAGGCCTTTTCAAAAATGAAAGTAGCCATCTGATTGGTTGCTATGGGCAACTCAGCAACTTTTGCTCTAAGCATGTTTTGATAAATCTCCCCCTTAGCCTTAGTCTATATTTATACGTCGGAGCCATGTGTTGCTGTCCTTGAAAAAATGGGGGCAAAAACCGCACTCACGGCACATTTACGTACATTATTTGATGCTTGTTTTGATAAGTATTTTTTCCTTTAGGCAGGGGGAACCTTCTTTCTCCCTCCTCATCGGTTGGTATAATGACATCTGACCGTCCCATCAGCGCCAAAGCTGCCGCTGCCAATCCACCGGCCTGACGTGCTTAAAAGCCTGTCTCAGATTGATCTGTTTTTCAGCTGTATCAATTTTTCCTAGGTAGCAGGGATAAAGGGGATGTTCCTGGCAAACAAGAAGACTGACAACCAGGTGAAGACTTTTATCACCTACAATAAAGGGAGAGACTGGCACCTGCTGCAGGCCCCGGACAGCGATCTGCGAGGGAACCCCGTGAACTGTCTGCTGGTAGGTGATGATCAGATGAAGGCGTACCGCCATGGTGTACCCACATAAGACAGCTGTAAAATTGTTCAATACAATGTCTACATCTATGTTTCCCAAGCAGGGAGCCGCCAGCTGTTGCAAAACTACAGCTCCCAGCATGTCCGGACAGCCGTTGGCTGTCCGGACATGCTGGGAGTTGTAGTGTTGCAACAGCTGGAGGCACCCTGCTTGGGAAAGACTAGTTCACATAATGCCACCACATAGTGTTCTCATAAGAAAGCTGACTAAGATGGCTATATGATTGTGCAATATGGTGTCCATATAATACCGCCACAAGGTGTCCCCATAAAACATCTACAAGGAGCCTACATAATTGTTTAAGAAGGTGTCAACTTAATACAGCATTATACAGAACATGTCTTGTACTGATGAGATGCCTATATATTTGTACAATATCGTGTCCATATCATACCGCCATATAGTGTCCCCATAAGTTCTGTATACTGCTGTATTAAATAGACACCTTCTTAAACAATTTTGTGCAGGCTCCTTGTAGCTGTTTTATGGGGACACTATATGGCGGTATTATATGGACACATTTTACGAACGTATAGGCACCTCATCAGTACAAAACATGTTCTGTAAATTGCTGTATTAAATAGACACCATGTATTGCACTGATGAGATACCTACACGTTTGTAAAAGGTTTCCATATAATACCACCATATAGTGTCCCCATAAGTTCTGTGTACTGCTGTATTAAATAGACACCTTCTTAAACAATTTTGTGTAGGCTCCTTGTAGATGTTTTATGGGGACACTACTGTATATAGCCACATAATTCCACCATATAGTGTCAACATAAGACTGCTACCAGATGTCTACAGATTTATACAATATTATTTAAAAATAATATCACTATACAAAAAAAAGTGTCCACATAGGGCTGTTATCAGATGCCTACAGATTTATACAATATGTTATTTAAATAATACCTCCATATAGTGTCCACATAGGACTGTTGTTACGCTTGCGGCGTTCTCCTCTCTGCAGCGCCCCGGTGAGACCCGCTGACCGGGAGCGCTGCACTGACACTGCCGACGGGGATGCGATTCGCATAGCGGGACGCGCCCGCTCGCGGATCGCATCCCAATCCACTTACCTGTCCCGGTCCCCGGCTGTCACGTCCTGGCGCGCGCGGCTCCGCTCTCTAGGGTGCGCGCGCGCCAGCTCTCTAAGATTTAAAGGGCCAGTGCACCACTAATTGGTGCCTGGCCCAATCAGTGTAATTAGCTTCCACCTGCTCCAGGTCTATATTACCTCACTTCCCCTTCCCAGCATTGCCGGATCTTGTTGCCCTTGTGCCTAGTGAAAGCGTTTCCTGTGATTGCCTTACCAGTGTTACCAGACCTCCTGCCGTTATCATTGACTACGAACCTTGCCGTCTGCCCTGACCTTCTGCTGCGTCTGACCTCGCCTCTGTCTAGTCCTTCTGTCCCACGCCTTCTCAGCAGTCAGCGAGGTTGAGCCATTACCGGTGGATACGACCTGGTTGCTACCGCCGCAGCAAGACCATCCCGCTTTGCGGCGGGCTCTGGTGAATACCAGTAGCAGCTTAGAACCGGTCCACCGGTACGGTCCACGCCAATCCCTCGCTGACACAGAGGATCCACATCCAGCCTGCCGAATCCTAACAACTGTTATCAGATGCCTACAGATTTATACAATATGTTCTATAAATAATACCTCCATATAGTGTCCACATAGGACTGTTATCAGATGCCTACAGATTTATACAATATGTTCTATAAATAATACCTCCATATAGTGTCCACATAGGACTGTTATCAGATGCCTACAGATTTATACAATATGTTCTATAAATAATACCTCCATATAGTGTCCACATAGGACTGTTATCAGATGCCTACAGATTTATACAATATGTTCTATAAATAATACCTCCATATAGTGTCCACATAGGACTGTTATCAGATGCCTACAGATTTATACAATATGTTCTATAAATAATACCTCCATATAGTGTCCACATAGGACTGTTATCAGATGCCTACAGAATTATATGATATGCTACCCACATAAATATACCATATAGTGTCAGCATATGATCGCTATTAGATGTCTGCAGAATTGTACAACATATATATATATATATATATATATATATATATATATATATATATATAACCACTATACAGTGTCCACATAGAACTGCTATAAGATGTTTAGATAATTGTATAATATGTTATATACATAATACCACTATACAGTGTCCACATAAGACTGCTATTTGCCTACCTAATTGTACAATATGTTATATACATAATACCCCCATATAGTGCCCACGTAAGACTGCAATAAGATGTTTACATAATTATATAATATATAACCTACATAAAAACCACCCTAAAGTGTCAACATTAGACTTCTTTAACGTGCCTACAGAATTTTAAAAGACATTGCCTACATAATACTGCAATACACATACTGTAGGACTTTAATAATAAGTGGGTGGAGGCAAGGGAGCAGACAAGAAATGAATTCAGTAGGTGCTGCAACCTCACTGATGCAATGGACTGCCGT